>NW_026697431.1:0-23593 GCF_030435755.1 Ochotona princeps | reverse complement strand
TGTGAAAACTGAGTTTCCTTGAGAGCTGCTTGGAAGCCTGATGGTGTGTGAAGTTAGTGAGCCAAATGGAGTTGTTCTCCCACAAGAACCACTCGGCTGATTCTTCTTCAATATGCCCTTCACCAACATGCAGTGTTTCCTTGATTGAATTAGCTCTCACACCAATATTTGCGTCTAGAGCCTTTGCATTGAGGGCTATCTGAAAACGGCTGTGGCGCTGAAGTTGCCTGTGAATGTGGAGTTGGTGGCATGTGAAACCCGCATGTGGAGCATTCGTTTGTGTGGGATGCTGACCAAGCTTCATTTCAGTCCTAGGCACTCAAAGGGAACTAAGCATAGAGTGTGAAAATTGAGTTTCCTTGAGAGCTGCTTGGAAGCCTGATGGTGTGTGAAGTTAGTGAGCCAAATGGAGTTGTTCTCCCACAAGAACCACTCGGCTGATTCTTCTTCAATATGCCCTTCACCAACATGCACTGTTTCCTTGATTGAATTAGCTCTCACACCAATATTTGCGTCTAGAGCCTTTGCATTGAGGGCTATCTGAAAACGGCTGTGGCGCTGAAGTTGCCTGTGAATGTGGAGTTGGTGGCATGTGAAACCCGCATGTGGAGCATTCGTTTATGTGGGATGCTCTCCAAGCTTCATTTCAGTCCTAGGCACACAAAGGGCACTAAGCATAGAGTGTGAAAACTGAGTTTCCTTGAGAGCTGCTTGGAAGCCTGATGGTGTGTGAAGTTAGTGAGCCAAATGGAGTTATTCTCCCACAAGAACCACTCGGCTGATTCTTCTTCAATATGCCCTTCACCAACATGCACTGTTTCCTTGATTGAATTAGCTCTCACACCAATATTTGCGTCTAGAGCCTTTGCATTGAGGGCTATCTGAAAACGGCTGTGGCGCTGAAGTTGCTTGTGAATGTGGAGTTGGTGGCATGTGAAACCCGCATGTGGAGCATTCGTTTATGTGGGATGCTCTAAAAGCTTCATTTCAGTCCTAGGTACTCAAAGGGCACTAAGCATAGAGTGTGAAAACTGAGTTTCCTTGAGAGCTGCTTGGAAGCCTGATGGTGTGTGAAGTTAGCGAGCCAAATGGAGTTGTTCTCCCACAAGAACCACTCGGCTGATCCTTCTTCAATATGCCCTTCACCAACATGCAGTGTTTCCTTGATTGAATTAGCTCTCACACCAATATTTGCGTCTAGAGCCTTTGCATTGAGGGCTATCTGAAAACGGCTGTGGCGCTGAAGTTGCCTGTGAATGTGGAGTTGGTGGCATGTGAAACCCGCATGTGGAGCATTCGTTTATGTGGGATGCTCTCCAAGCTTCATTTCAGTCCTAGGTACTCAAAGGGCACTAAGCATAGAGTGTGAAAACTGAGTTTCCTTGAGAGCTGCTTGGAAGCCTGATGGTGTGTGAAGTTAGTGAGCCAAATGGAGTTGTTCTCCCATAAGAACCACTCGGCTGATCCTTCTTCAATATGCCCTTCACCAACATGCAGTGTTTCCTTGATTGAATTAGCTCTCACACCAATATTTGCGTCTAGAGCCTTTGCATTGAGGGCTATCTGAAAACGGCTGTGGCGCTGAAGTTGCCTGTGAATGTGGAGTTGGTGGCATGTGAAACCCGCATGTGGAGCATTCGTTTATGTGGGATGCTCTCCAAGCTTCATTTCAGTCCTAGGCACTCAAAGGGCAATAAGCATAGAGTGTGAAAACTGAGTTTCCTTGAGAGCTGCTTGGAAGCCTGATGGTGTGTGAAGTTAGTGAGCCAAATGGAGTTGTTCTCCCACAAGAACCACTCGGCTGATCCTTCTTCAATATGCCCTTCACCAACATGCAGTGTTTCCTTGATTGAATTAGCTCTCACACCAATATTTGCGTCTAGAGCCTTTGCATTGAGGGCTATCTGAAAACGGCTGTGGCGCTGAAGTTGCCTGTGAATGTGGAGTTGGTGGCATGTGAAACCCGCATGTGGAGCATTCGTTTGTGTGGGATGCTCTCCAAGCTTCATTTCAGTCCTAGGTACTCAAAGGGCACTAAGCATAGAGTGTGAAAACTGAGTTTCCTTGAGAGCTGCTTGGAAGCCTGATGGTGTGTGAAGTTAGTGAGCCAAATGGAGTTGTTCTCCCACAAGAACCACTCGTCTGATCCTTCTTCAATATGCCCTTCACCAACATGCAGTGTTTCCTTGATTGAATTATCTCTCACACCAATATTTGCGTCTAGAGCCTTTGCATTGAGGGCTATCTGAAAACGGCTGTGGCGCTGAAGTTGCCTGTGAATGTGGAGTTGGTGGCATGTGAAACCCGCATGTGGAGCATTCGTTTGTGTGGGATGCTGACCAAGCTTCATTTCAGTCCTAGGCACACAAAGAGCACTCAGCATAGAGTGTGAAAATTGAGTTTCCTTGAGAGCTGCTTGGAAGCCTGATGGTGTGTGAAGTTAGTGAGCCAAATGGAGTTGTTCTCCCAAAAGAACCACTCGGCTGATTCTTCTTCAATATGCCCTTCACCAACATGCAGTGTTTCCTTGATTGAATTAGCTCTCACACCAATATTTGCGTCTAGAGCCTTTGCATTGAGGGCTATGTGAAAACGGCTGTGGCGCTGAAGTTGCCTGTGAATGTGGAGTTGGTGGCATGTGAAACCCGCATGTGGAGCATTCGTACGTGTGGGATGCTCTACCATGTTCATTCCTAGATAATGCACTCAAAGGGCACTAAGCATAGAGTGTGAAAACTGAGTTTCCTTGAGAGCTGCTTGGAAGCCTGATGGTGTGTGAAGTTAGCGAGCCAAATGGAGTTGTTCTCCCACAAGAACCACTCGGCTGATCCTTCTTCAATATGCCCTTCACCAACATGCAGTGTTTCCTTGATTGAATTAGCTCTCACACCAATATTGGCGTCTAGAGCCTTTGCATTGAGGGCTATCTGAAAACGGCTGTGGCGCTGAAGTTGCCTGTGAATGTGGAGTTGGTGGCATGTGAAACCCGCATGTGGAGCATTCGTTTGTGTGGGATGGTCTACCAGGTTCATTCCTAGATAATGCACTCAAAGAGCAATAAGAATAGAGTGTGAAAACTGAGTTTCCTTGAGAGCTGCTTGGAAGCCTGATGGTGTGTGAAGTTAGTGAGCCAAATGGAGTTGTTCTCCCACAAGAACCACTCGGCTGATCCTTCTTCAATATGCCCTTCACCAACATGCAGTGTTTCCTTGATTGAATTAGCTCTCACACCAATATTTGCGTCTAGAGCCTTTGCATTGAGGGCTATCTGAAAACGGCTGTGGCGCTGAAGTTGCCTGTGAATGTGGAGTTGGTGGCATGTGAAACCCGCATGTGGAGCATTCGTTTATGTGGTATGCTCTCCCAGCTTCATTTCAGTCCTAGGCACTCAAAGGGAACTAAGCATAGAGTGTGAAAACTGAGTTTCCTTGAGAGCTGCTTGGAAGCCTGATGGTGTGTGAAGTTAGTGAGCCAAATGGAGTTGTTCTCCCACAAGAACCACTCGTCTGATCCTTCTTCAATATGCCCTTCACCAACATGCAGTGTTTCCTTGATTGAATTAGCTCTCACACCAATATTTGCGTCTAGAGCCTTTGCATTGAGGGCTATCTGAAAACGGCTGTGGCGCTGAAGTTGCCTGTGAATGTGGAGTTGGTGGCATGTGAAACCCGCATGTGGAGTATTCGTTTGTGTGGGATGCTGACCAAGCTTCATTTCAGTCCTAGGCACACAAAGAGCACTCAGCATAGAGTGTGAAAATTGAGTTTCCTTGAGAGCTGCTTGGAAGCCTGATGGTGTGTGAAGTTAGTGAGCCAAATGGAGTTGTTCTCCCACAAGAACCACTCGGTTGATTCTTCTTCAATATGCCCTTCACCAACATGCAGTGTTTCCTTGATTGAATTAGCTCTCACACCAATATTTGCGTCTAGAGCCTTTGCATTGAGGGCTATCTGAAAACGGCTGTGGCGCTGAAGTTGCCTGTGAATGTGGAGTTGGTGGCATGTGAAACCCGCATGTGGAGCATTCGTTTGTGTGGGATGCTCTACCAGGTTCATTTCAGTCCTAGCCATACAAAGGGCACTAAGCATAGAGTGTGAAAACTGAGTTTCCTTGAGAGCTGCTTGGAAGCCTGATGGTGTGTGAAGTTAGTGAGCCAAATGGAGTTGTTCTCCCACAAGAACCACTCGTCTGATCCTTCTTCAATATGCCCTTCACCAACATGCAGTGTTTCCTTGATTGAATTAGCTCTCACACCAATATTTGCGTCTAGAGCCTTTGCATTGAGGGCTATCTGAAAACGGCTGTGGCGCTGAAGTTGCCTGTGAATGTGGAGTTGGTGGCATGTGAAACCCGCATGTGGAGCATTCGTTTCTGTGGGATGCTGACCAAGCTTCATTTCAGTCCTAGGCACACAAAGAGCACTCAGCATAGAGTGTGAAAATTGAGTTTCCTTGAGAGCTGCTTGGAAGCCTGATGGTGTGTGAAGTTAGTGAGCCAAATGGAGTTGTTCTCCCACAAGAACCACTCGGCTGATTCTTCTTCAATATGCCCTTCACCAACATGCAGTGTTTCCTTGATTGAATTAGCTCTCACACCAATATTTGCGTCTAGAGCCTTTGCATTGAGGGCTATGTGAAAACGGCTGTGGCGCTGAAGTTGCCTGTGAATGTGGAGTTGGTGGCATGTGAAACCCGCAAGTGGAGCATTCGTACGTGTGGGATGCTCTACCATGTTCATTCCTAGATAATGCACTCAAAGGGCACTAAGCATAGAGTGTGAAAACTGAGTTTCCTTGAGAGCTGCTTGGAAGCCTGATGGTGTGTGAAGTTAGCGAGCCAAATGGAGTTGTTCTCCCACAAGAACCACTCGGCTGATCCTTCTTCAATATGCCCTTCACCAACATGCAGTGTTTCCTTGATTGAATTAGCTCTCACACCAATATTGGCGTCTAGAGCCTTTGCATTGAGGGCTATCTGAAAACGGCTGTGGCGCTGAAGTTGCCTGTGAATGTGGAGTTGGTGGCATGTGAAACCCGCATGTGGAGCATTCGTTTGTGTGGGATGGTCTACCAGGTTCATTCCTAGATAATGCACTCAAAGAGCAATAAGAATAGAGTGTGAAAACTGAGTTTCCTTGAGAGCTGCTTGGAAGCCTGATGGTGTGTGAAGTTAGTGAGCCAAATGGAGTTGTTCTCCCACAAGAACCACTCGGCTGATCCTTCTTCAATATGCCCTTCACCAACATGCAGTGTTTCCTTGATTGAATTAGCTCTCACACCAATATTTGCGTCTAGAGCCTTTGCATTGAGGGCTATCTGAAAACGGCTGTGGCGCTGAAGTTGCCTGTGAATGTGGAGTTGGTGGCATGTGAAACCCGCATGTGGAGCATTCGTTTATGTGGTATGCTCTCCCAGCTTCATTTCAGTCCTAGGCACTCAAAGGGAACTAAGCATAGAGTGTGAAAACTGAGTTTCCTTGAGAGCTGCTTGGAAGCCTGATGGTGTGTGAAGTTAGTGAGCCAAATGGAGTTGTTCTCCCACAAGAACCACTCGGCTGATCCTTCTTCAATATGCCCTTCACCAACATGCAGTGTTTCCTTGATTGAATTAGCTCTCACACCAATATTTGCGTCTAGAGCCTTTGCATTGAGGGCTATCTGAAAACGGCTGTGGCGCTGAAGTTGCCTGTGAATGTGGAGTTGGTGGCATGTGAAACCCGCATGTGGAGCATTCGTTTGTGTGGGATGGTCTACAGGGTTCATTCCTAGATAATGCACTCAAAGGGCAATAAGAATAGAGTGTGAAAGCTGAGTTTCCTTGAGAGCTGCTTGGAAGCCTGATGGTGTGTGAAGTTAGTGAGCCAAATGGAGTTGTTCTCCCACAAGAACCACTCGGCTGATCCTTCTTCAATATGCCCTTCACCAACATGCAGTGTTTCCTTGATTGAATTAGCTCTCACACCAATATTTGCGTCTAGTGCCTTTGCATTGAGGGCTATCTGAAAACGGCTGTGGCGCTGAAGTTGCCTGTGAATGTGGAGTTGGTGGCATGTGAAACCCGCATGTGGAGCATTCGTTTGAGTGGGATGGTCTACAGGGTTCATTCCTAGATAATGCACTCAAAGGGCAATAAGAATAGAGTGTGAAAACTGAGTTTCCTTGAGAGCTGCTTGGAAGCCTGATGGTGTGTGAAGTTAGTGAGCCAAATGGAGTTGTTCTCCCACAAGAACCACTCGGCTGATCCTTCTTCAATATGCCCTTCACCAACATGCAGTGTTTCCTTGATTGAATTAGCTCTCACACCAATATTTGCGTCTAGTGCCTTTGCATTGAGGGCTATCTGAAAACGGCTGTGGCGCTGAAGTTGCCTGTGAATGTGGAGTTGGTGGCATGTGAAACCCGCATGTGGAGCATTCGTTTATGTGGGATGCTCTCCAAGCTTCATTTCAGTCCTAGGCACTCAAAGGGCAATAAGCATAGAGTGTGAAAACTGAGTTTCCTTGAGAGCTGCTTGGAAGCCTGATGGTGTGTGAAGTTAGTGAGCCAAATGGAGTTGTTCTCCCACAAGAACCACTCGGCTGATCCTTCTTCAATATGCCCTTCACCAACATGCAGTGTTTCCTTGATTGAATTAGCTCTCACACCAATATTTGCGTCTAGAGCCTTTGCATTGAGGGCTATCTGAAAACGGCTGTGGCGCTGAAGTTGCCTGTGAATGTGGAGTTGGTGGCATGTGAAACCCGCATGTGGAGCATTCGTTTGTGTGGGATGCTGACCAAGCTTCATTTCAGTCCTAGGCACACAAAGAGCACTCAGCATAGAGTGTGAAAATTGAGTTTCCTTGAGAGCTGCTTGGAAGCCTGATGGTGTGTGAAGTTAGTGAGCCAAATGGAGTTGTTCTCCCACAAGAACCACTCGGCTGATTCTTCTTCAATATGCCCTTCACCAACATGCAGTGTTTCCTTGATTGAATTAGCTCTCACACCAATATTTGCGACTAGAGCCTTTGCATTGAGGGCTATCTGAAAACGGCTGTGGCGCTGAAGTTGCCTGTGAATGTGGAGTTGGTGGCATGTGAAACCCGAATGTGGAGCATTCGTTTGTGTGGGATGGTCTACAGGGTTCATTCCTAGATAATGCACTCAAAGTGCACTAAGCATAGAGTGTGAAAACTGAGTTTCCTTGAGAGCTGCTTGGAAGCCTGATGGTGTGTGAAGTTAGTGAGCCAAATGGAGTTGTTCTCCCATAAGAACCACTCGGCTGATCCTTCTTCAATATGCCCTTCACCAACATCACCAACATGCAGTGTTTCCTTGATTGAATTAGCTCTCACACCAATATTTGCGTCTAGAGCCTTTGCATTGAGGGCTATCTGAAAACGGCTGTGGCGCTGAAGTTGCCTGTGAATGTGGAGTTGGTGGCATGTGAAACCCGCATGTGGAGCATTCGTTTATGTGGGATGCTCTCCAAGCTTCATTTCATTCCTAAGCACTCAAAGGGCAATAAGCATAGAGTGTGAAAACTGAGTTTCCTTGAGAGCTGCTTGGAAGCCTGATGGTGTGTGAAGTTAGCGAGCCAAATGGAGTTGTTCTCCCACAAGAACCACTCGGCTGATCCTTCTTCAATATGCCCTTCACCAACATGCAGTGTTTCCTTGATTGAATTAGCTCTCACACCAATATTTGCGTCTAGAGCCTTTGCATTGAGGGCTATGTGAAAACGGCTGTGGCGCTGAAGTTGCCTGTGAATGTGGAGTTGGTGGCATGTGAAACCCGCATGTGGAGCATTCGTTTATGTGGGATGCTCTCCAAGCTTCATTTCAGTCCTAGGCACACAAAGGGCACTAAGCATAGAGTGTGAAAACTGAGTTTCCTTGAGAGCTGCTTGGAAGCCTGATGGTGTGTGAAGTTAGTGAGCCAAATGGAGTTGTTCTCCCACAAGAACCACTCGGCTGATTCTTCTTCAATATGCCCTTCACCAACATGCAGTGTTTCCTTGATTGAATTAGCTCTCACACCAATATTTGCGTCTAGAGCCTTTGCATTGAGGGCTATCTGAAAACGGCTGTGGCGCTGAAGTTGCTTGTGAATGTGGAGTTGGTGGCATGTGAAACCCGCAAGTGGAGCATTCGTACGTGTGGGATGCTCTACCATGTTCATTCCTAGATAATGCACTCAAAGGGCACTAAGCATAGAGTTTGAAAACTGAGTTTCCTTGAGAGCTGCTTGGAAGCCTGATGGTGTGTGAAGTTAGCGAGCCAAATGGAGTTGTTCTCCCACAAGAACCACTCGGCTGATTCTTCTTCAATATGCCCTTCACCAACATGCAGTGTTTCCTTGATTGAATTAGCTCTCACACCAATATTGGCGTCTAGAGCCTTTGCATTGAGGGCTATCTGAAAACGGCTGTGGCGCTGAAGTTGCCTGTGAATGTGGAGTTGGTGGCATGTGAAACCCGCAAGTGGAGCATTCGTTTGTGTGGGATGGTCTACCAGGTTCATTCCTAGATAATGCACTCAAAGAGCAATAAGCATAGAGTGTGAAAACTGAGTTTCCTTGAGAGCTGCTTGGAAGCCTGATGGTGTGTGAAGTTAGTGAGCCAAATGGAGTTGTTCTCCCACAAGAACCACTCGGCTGATTCTTCTTCAATATGCCCTTCACCAACATGCAGTGTTTCCTTGATTGAATTAGCTCTCACACCAATATTTGCGTCTAGAGCCTTTGCATTGAGGGCTATCTGAAAACGGCTGTGGCGCTGAAGTTGCCTGTGAATGTGGAGTTGGTGGCATGTGAAACCCGCATGTGGAGCATTCGTTTATGTGGGATGCTCTCCAAGCTTCATTTCAGTCCTAGGTACTCAAAGGGCACTAAGCATAGAGTGTGAAAACTGAGTTTCCTTGAGAGCTGCTTGGAAGCCTGATGGTGTGTGAAGTTAGTGAGCCAAATGGAGTTGTTCTCCCACAAGAACCACTCGGCTGATCCTTCTTCAATATGCCCTTCACCAACATGCAGTGTTTCCTTGATTGAATTAGCTCTCACACCAATATTTGCGTCTAGAGCCTTTGCATTGAGGGCTATCTGAAAATGGCTGTGGCGCTGAAGTTGCCTGTGAATGTGGAGTTGGTGGCATGTGAAACCCGCATGTGGAGCATTCGTTTGTGTGGGATGGTCTACAGGGTTCATTCCTAGATAATGCACTCAAAGGGCACTAAGCATAGAGTGTGAAAACTGAGTTTCCTTGAGAGCTGCTTGGAAGCCTGATGGTGTGTGAAGTTAGTGAGCCAAATGGAGTTGTTCTCCCACAAGAACCACTCGGCTGATCCTTCTTCAATATGCCCTTCACCAACATGCAGTGTTTCCTTGATTGAATTAGCTCTCACACCAATATTTGCGTCTAGAGCCTTTGCATTGAGGGCTATCTGAAAACGGCTGTGGCGCTGAAGTTTCCTGTGAATATGGAGTTGGTGGCATGTGAAACCCGCAAGTGGAGCATTCGTACATGTGGGATGCTCTACCATGTTCATTCCTAGATAATGCACTCAAAGGGCACTAAGCATAGAGTGTGAAAACTGAGTTTCCTTGAGAGCTGCTTGGAAGCCTGATGGTGTGTGAAGTTAGTGAGCCAAATGGAGTTGTTCTCCCACAAGAACCACTCGGCTGATCCTTCTTCAATATGCCCTTCACCAACATGCAGTGTTTCCTTGATTGAATTAGCTCTCACACCAATATTTGCGTCTAGAGCCTTTGCATTGAGGGCTATCTGAAAACGGCTGTGGCGCTGAAGTTGCCTGTGAATGTGGAGTTGGTGGCATGTGAAACCCGCATGTGGAGCATTCGTTTGTGTGGGATGCTCTACCAAGCTTCATTTCAGTCCTAAGCACTCAAAGGGCACTCAACATAGAGTGTGAAATTTGAGTTTCCTTGAGAGCTGCTTGGAAGCCTGATGGTGTGTGAAGTTAGCGAGCCAAATGGAGTTGTTCTCCCACAAGAACCACTCGGCTGATCCTTCTTCAATATGCCCTTCACCAACATGCAGTGTTTCCTTGATTGATTTAGCTCTCACACCAATATTGGCGTCTAGAGCCTTTGCATTGAGGGCTATCTGAAAACGGCTGTGGCGCTGAAGTTGCCTGTGAATATGGAGTTGGTGGCATGTGAAACCCGCAAGTGGAACATTCGTACATGTGGGATGCTCTACCATGTTCATTCCTAGATAATGCACTCAAAGGGCACTAAGCATAGAGTGTGAAAACTGAGTTTCCTTGAGAGCTGCTTGGAAGCCTGATGGTGTGTGAAGTTAGTGAGCCAAATGGAGTTGTTCTCCCACAAGAACCACTCGGCTGATCCTTCTTCAATATGCCCTTCACCAACATGCAGTGTTTCCTTGATTGAATTAGCTCTCACACCAATATTTGCGTCTAGAGCCTTTGCATTGAGGGCTATCTGAAAACGGCTGTGGCGCTGAAGTTGCCTGTGAATGTGGAGTTGGTGGCATGTGAAACCCGCATGTGGAGCATTCGTTTGTGTGGGATGCTGACCAAGCTTCATTTCAGTCCTAGGCACACAAAGAGCACTCAGCATAGAGTGTGAAAATTGAGTTTCCTTGAGAGCTGCTTGGAAGCCTGATGGTGTGTGAAGTTAGTGAGCCAAATGGAGTTGTTCTCCCACAAGAACCACTCGGCTGATTCTTCTTCAATATGCCCTTCACCAACATGCAGTGTTTCCTTGATTGAATTAGCTCTCACACCAATATTTGCGTCTAGAGCCTTTGCATTGAGGGCTATGTGAAAACGGCTGTGGCGCTGAAGTTGCCTGTGAATGTGGAGTTGGTGGCATGTGAAACCCGCATGTGGAGCATTCGTTTATGTGGGATGCTCTCCAAGCTTCATTTCAGTCCTAGGTACTCAAAGGGCACTAAGCATAGAGTGTGAAAACTGAGTTTCCTTGAGAGCTGCTTGGAAGCCTGATGGTGTGTGAAGTTAGTGAGCCAAATGGAGTTGTTCTCCCACAAGAACCACTCGTCTGATCCTTCTTCAATATGCCCTTCACCAACATGCAGTGTTTCCTTGATTGAATTAGCTCTCACACCAATATTTGCATCTAGAGCCTTTGCATTGAGGGCTATCTGAAAACGGCTGTGGCGCTGAAGTTGCCTGTGAATGTGGAGTTGGTGGCATGTGAAACCCGCATGTGGAGCATTCGTACGTGTGGGATGGTCTACAGTGTTCATTCCTAGATAATGCACTCAAAGGGCAATAAGAATAGAGTGTGAAAACTGAGTTTCCTTGAGAGCTGCTTGGAAGCCTGATGGTGTGTGAAGTTAGTGAGCCAAATGGAGTTGTTCTCCCACAAGAACCACTCGGCTGATCCTTCTTCAATATGCCCTTCACCAACATGCAGTGTTTCCTTGATTGAATTAGCTCTCACACCAATATTTGCGACTAGAGCCTTTGCATTGAGGGCTATCTGAAAACGGCTGTGGCGCTGAAGTTGCCTGTGAATGTGGAGTTGGTGGCATGTGAAACCCGCATGTGGAGCATTCGTTTATGTGGGATGCTCTCCAAGCTTCATTTCAGTCCTAGGCACTCAAAGGGCAATAAGCATAGAGTGTGAAAACTGAGTTTCCTTGAGAGCTGCTTGGAAGCCTGATGGTGTGTGAAGTTAGTGAGCCAAATGGAGTTGTTCTCCCACAAGAACCACTCGGCTGATCCTTCTTCAATATGCCCTTCACCAACATGCAGTGTTTCCTTGATTGAATTAGCTCTCACACCAATATTGGCGTCTAGAGCCTTTGCATTGAGGGCTATCTGAAAACGGCTGTGGCGCTGAAGTTACCTGTGAATATGGAGTTGGTGGCATGTGAAACCCGCAAGTGGAGCATTCGTACATGTGGGATGCTCTACCATGTTCATTCCTAGATAATGCACTCAAAGGGCACTAAGCATAGAGTGTGAAAACTGAGTTTCCTTGAGAGCTGCTTGGAAGCCTGATGGTGTGTGAAGTTAGTGAGCCAAATGGAGTTGTTCTCCCACAAGAACCACTCGGCTGATCCTTCTTCAATATGCCCTTCACCAACATGCAGTGTTTCCTTGATTGAATTAGCTCTCACACCAATATTTGCGTCTAGAGCCTTTGCATTGAGGGCTATCTGAAAACGGCTGTGGCGCTGAAGTTGCCTGTGAATGTGGAGTTGGTGGCATGTGAAACCCGCATGTGGAGCATTCGTTTGTGTGGGATGCTGACCAAGCTTCATTTCAGTCCTAGGCACACAAAGAGCACTCAGCATAGAGTGTGAAAATTGAGTTTCCTTGAGAGCTGCTTGGAAGCCTGATGGTGTGTGAAGTTAGTGAGCCAAATGGAGTTGTTCTCCCACAAGAACCACTCGGCTGATCCTTCTTCAATATGCCCTTCACCAACATGCAGTGTTTCCTTGATTGAATTAGCTCTCACACCAATATTTGCGACTAGAGCCTTTGCATTGAGGGCTATCTGAAAACGGCTGTGGCGCTGAAGTTGCCTGTGAATGTGGAGTTGGTGGCATGTGAAACCCGATTGTGGAGCATTCGTTTGTGTGGGATGGTCTACAGGGTTCATTCCTAGATAATGCACTCAAAGTGCACTAAGCATAGAGTGTGAAAACTGAGTTTCCTTGAGAGCTGCTTGGAAGCCTGATGGTGTGTGAAGTTAGCGAGCCAAATGGAGTTGTTCTCCCACAAGAACCACTCGGCTGATCCTTCTTCAATATGCCCTTCACCAACATGCAGTGTTTCCTTGATTGAATTAGCTCTCACACCAATATTTGCGTCTAGAGCCTTTGCATTGAGGGCTATGTGAAAACGGCTGTGGCGCTGAAGTTGCCTGTGAATGTGGAGTTGGTGGCATGTGAAACCCGCATGTGGAGCATTCGTTTATGTGGGATGCTCTCCAAGCTTCATTTCAGTCCTAGGCACACAAAGGGCACTAAGCATAGAGTGTGAAAACTGAGTTTCCTTGAGAGCTGCTTGGAAGCCTGATGGTGTGTGAAGTTAGTGAGCCAAATGGAGTTGTTCTCCCACAAGAACCACTCGGCTGATTCTTCTTCAATATGCCCTTCACCAACATGCAGTGTTTCCTTGATTGAATTAGCTCTCACACCAATATTTGCGTCTAGAGCCTTTGCATTGAGGGCTATCTGAAAACGGCTGTGGCGCTGAAGTTGCTTGTGAATGTGGAGTTGGTGGCATGTGAAACCCGCAAGTGGAGCATTAGTTTGTGTGGGATGCTCTACCATGTTCATTCCTAGATAATGCACTCAAAGGGCACTAAGCATAGAGTTTGAAAACTGAGTTTCCTTGAGAGCTGCTTGGAAGCCTGATGGTGTGTGAAGTTAGCGAGCCAAATGGAGTTGTTCTCCCACAGGAACCACTCGGCTGATTCTTCTTCAATATGCCCTTCACCAACATGCAGTGTTTCCTTGATTGAATTAGCTCTCACACCAATATTGGCGTCTAGAGCCTTTGCATTGAGGGCTATCTGAAAACGGCTGTGGCGCTGAAGTTGCCTGTGAATGTGGAGTTGGTGGCATGTGAAACCCGCATGTGGAGCATTCGTTTGTGTGGGATGGTCTACCAGGTTCATTCCTAGATAATGCACTCAAAGAGCACTCAGCATAGAGTGTGAAAATTGAGTTTCCTTGAGAGCTGCTTGGAAGCCTGATGGTGTGTGAAGTTAGTGAGCCAAATGGAGTTGTTCTCCCACAAGAACCACTCGGCTGATCCTTCTTCAATATGCCCTTCACCAACATGCAGTGTTTCCTTGATTGAATTAGCTCTCACACCAATATTTGCGTCTAGAGCCTTTGCATTGAGGGCTATCTGAAAACGGCTGTGGCGCTGAAGTTGCCTGTGAATGTGGAGTTGGTGGCATGTGAAACCCGCATGTGGAGCATTCGTTTATGTGGGATGCTGACCAAGCTTCATTTCAGTCCTAGGCACACAAAGAGCACTCAGCATAGAGTGTGAAAATTGAGTTTCCTTGAGAGCTGCTTGGAAGCCTGATGGTGTGTGAAGTTAGTGAGCCAAATGGAGTTGTTCTCCCACAAGAACCACTCGGCTGATTCTTCTTCAATATGCCCTTCACCAACATGCAGTGTTTCCTTGATTGAATTAGCTCTCACACCAATATTTGCGTCTAGAGCCTTTGCATTGAGGGCTATGTGAAAACGGCTGTGGCGCTGAAGTTGCCTGTGAATGTGGAGTTGGTGGCATGTGAAACCCGCATGTGGAGCATTCGTTTATGTGGGATGCTCTCCAAGCTTCATTTCAGTCCTAGGTACTCAAAGGGCACTAAGCATAGAGTGTGAAAACTGAGTTTCCTTGAGAGCTGCTTGGAAGCCTGATGGTGTGTGAAGTTAGTGAGCCAAATGGAGTTGTTCTCCCACAAGAACCACTCGGCTGATCCTTCTTCAATATGCCCTTCACCAACATGAAGTGTTTCCTTGATTGAATTAGCTCTCACACCAATATTTGCGTCTAGGGCCTTTGCATTGAGGGCTATCTGAAAACGGCTGTGGCGCTGAAGTTGCCTGTGAATGTGGAGTTGGTGGCATGTGAAACCCGCATGTGGAGCATTCGTTTGTGTGGGATGGTCTACAGGGTTCATTCCTAGATAATGCACTCAAAGGGCAATAAGAATAGAGTGTGAAAACTGAGTTTCCTTGAGAGCTGCTTGGAAGCCTGATGGTGTGTGAAGTTAGTGAGCCAAATGGAGTTGTTCTCCCACAAGAACCACTCGGCTGATCCTTCTTCAATATGCCCTTCACCAACATGCAGTGTTTCCTTGATTGATTTAGCTCTCACACCAATATTTGCGTCTAGAGCCTTTGCATTGAGGGCTATCTGAAAACGGCTGTGGCGCTGAAGTTGCCTGTGAATATGGAGTTGGTGGCATGTGAAACCCGCATGTGGAACATTCGTACATGTGGGATGCTCTACCATGTTCATTCCTAGATAATGCACTCAAAGGGCACTAAGCATAGAGTGTGAAAACTGAGTTTCCTTGAGAGCTGCTTGGAAGCCTGATGGTGTGTGAAGTTAGTGAGCCAAATGGAGTTGTTCTCCCACAAGAACCACTCGGCTGATCCTTCTTCAATATGCCCTTCACCAACATGCAGTGTTTCCTTGATTGAATTAGCTCTCACACCAATATTTGTGACTAGAGCCTTTGCATTGAGGGCTATCTGAAAACGGCTGTGGCACTGAAGTTGCCTGTGAATGTGGAGTTGGTGGCATGTGAAACCCGCATGTGGAGCATTCGTTTGTGTGGGATGCTGACCAAGCTTCATTTCAGTCCTAGGCACACAAAGAGCACTCAGCATAGAGTGTGAAAACTGAGTTTCCTTGAGAGCTGCTTGGAAGCCTGATGGTGTGTGAAGTTAGTGAGCCAAATGGAGTTGTTCTCCCACAAGAACCACTCGGCTGATTCTTCTTCAATATGCCCTTCACCAACATGCAGTGTTTCCTTGATTGAATTAGCTCTCACACCAATATTTGCGTCTAGAGCCTTTGCATTGAGGGCTATCTGAAAACGGCTGTGGCGCTGAAGTTGCCTGTGAATGTGGAGTTGGTGGCATGTGAAACCCGCATGTGGAGCATTCGTTTATGTGGGATGCTGACCAAGCTTCATTTCAGTCCTAGGCACACAAAGAGCACTCAGCATAGAGTGTGAAAATTGAGTTTCCTTGAGAGCTGCTTGGAAGCCTGATGGTGTGTGAAGTTAGTGAGCCAAATGGAGTTGTTCTCCCACAAGAACCACTCGGCTGATTCTTCTTCAATATGCCCTTCACCAACATGCAGTGTTTCCTTGATTGAATTAGCTCTCACACCAATATTTGCGTCTAGAGCCTTTGCATTGAGGGCTATGTGAAAACGGCTGTGGCGCTGAAGTTGCCTGTGAATGTGGAGTTGGTGGCATGTGAAACCCGCATGTGGAGCATTCGTTTATGTGGGATGCTCTCCAAGCTTCATTTCAGTCCTAGGTACTCAAAGGGCACTAAGCATAGAGTGTGAAAACTGAGTTTCCTTGAGAGCTGCTTGGAAGCCTGATGGTGTGTGAAGTTAGTGAGCCAAATGGAGTTGTTCTCCCACAAGAACCACTCGGCTGATCCTTCTTCAATATGCCCTTCACCAACATGCAGTGTTTCCTTGATTGAATTAGCTCTCACACCAATATTTGCGTCTAGGGCCTTTGCATTGAGGGCTATCTGAAAACGGCTGTGGCGCTGAAGTTGCCTGTGAATGTGGAGTTGGTGGCATGTGAAACCCGCATGTGGAGCATTCGTTTGTGTGGGATGGTCTACAGGGTTCATTCCTAGATAATGCACTCAAAGGGCAATAAGAATAGAGTGTGAAAACTGAGTTTCCTTGAGAGCTGCTTGGAAGCCTGATGGTGTGTGAAGTTAGTGAGCCAAATGGAGTTGTTCTCCCACAAGAACCACTCGGCTGATCCTTCTTCAATATGCCCTTCACCAACATGCAGTGTTTCCTTGATTGAATTAGCTCTCACACCAATATTTGCGTCTAGAGCCTTTGCATTGAGGGCTATCTGAAAACGGCTGTGGCGCTGAAGTTGCCTGTGAATATGGAGTTGGTGGCATGTGAAACCCGCATGTGGAACATTCGTACATGTGGGATGCTCTACCATGTTCATTCCTAGATAATGCACTCAAAGGGCACTAAGCATAGAGTGTGAAAACTGAGTTTCCTTGAGAGCTGCTTGGAAGCCTGATGGTGTGTGAAGTTAGTGAGCCAAATGGAGTTGTTCTCCCACAAGAACCACTCGGCTGATCCTTCTTCAATAGGCCCTTCACCAACATGCAGTGTTTCCTTGATTGAATTAGCTCTCACACCAATATTTGTGACTATAGCCTTTGCATTGAGGGCTATCTGAAAACGGCTGTGGCACTGAAGTTGCCTGTGAATGTGGAGTTGGTGGCATGTGAAACCCGCATGTGGAGCATTCGTTTGTGTGGGATGCTGACCAAGCTTCATTTCAGTCCTAGGCACACAAAGAGCACTCAGCATAGAGTGTGAAAACTGAGTTTCCTTGAGAGCTGCTTGGAAGCCTGATGGTGTGTGAAGTTAGTGAGCCAAATGGAGTTGTTCTCCCACAAGAACCACTCGGCTGATTCTTCTTCAATATGCCCTTCACCAACATGCAGTGTTTCCTTGATTGAATTAGCTCTCACACCAATATTTGCGTCTAGAGCCTTTGCATTGAGGGCTATGTGAAAACGGCTGTGGCGCTGAAGTTGCCTGTGAATGTGGAGTTGGTGGCATGTGAAACCCGCATGTGGAGCATTCGTTTATGTTGGATGCTGTCCAAGCTTCATTTCAGTCCTAGGTACTCAAAGGGCACTAAGCATATAGTGTGAAAACTGAGTTTCCTTGAGAGCTGCTTGGAAGCCTGATGGTGTGTGAAGTTAGTGTGCCAAATGGAGTTGTTCTCCCACAAGAACCACTCGGCTGATCCTTCTTCAATATGCCCTTCACCAACATGCAGTGTTTCCTTGATTGAATTAGCTCTCACACCAATATTTGCGTCTAGAGCCTTTGCATTGAGGGCTATCTGAAAACGGCTGTGGCGCTGAAGTTGCCTGTGAATGTGGAGTTGGTGGCATGTGAAACCCGCATGTGGAGCATTCGTTTGTGTGGGATGGTCTACCAGGTTCATTCCTAGATAATGCACTCAAAGGGCACTCAGCATAGAGTGTGAAAACTGAGTTTCCTTGAGAGCTGCTTGGAAGCCTGATGGTGTGTGAAGTTAGTGAGCCAAATGGAGTTGTTCTCCCACAAGAACCACTCGGCTGATTCTTCTTCAATATGCCCTTCACCAACATGCAGTGTTTCCTTGATTGAATTAGCTCTCACACCAATATTTGCGACTAGAGCCTTTGCATTGAGGGCTATCTGAAAACGGCTGTGGCGCTGAAGTTGCCTGTGAATGTGGAGTTGGTGGCATGTGAAACCCTCATGTGGAGCATTCGTTTGTGTGGGATGGTCTACAGGGTTCATTCCTAGATAATGCACTCAAAGTGCACTAAGCATAGAGTGTGAAAACTGAGTTTCCTTGAGAGCTGCTTGGAAGCCTGATGGTGTGTGAAGTTAGTGAGCCAAAAGGAGTTGTTCTCCCATAAGAACCACTCAGCTGATCCTTCTTCAATATGCCCTTCACCAACATGCAGTGTTTCCTTGATTGAATTAGCTCTCACACCAATATTTGCGTCTAGAGCCTTTGCATTGAGGGCTATCTGAAAACGGCTGTGGCGCTGAAGTTGCCTGTGAATGTGGAGTTGGTGGCATGTGAAAATCGCATGTGGAGCATTCGTTTATGTGGGATGCTCTCCAAGCTTCATTTCAGTCCTAAGCACTCAAAGGGCACTAAGCATAGAGTGTGAAAACTGAGTTTCCTTGAGAGCTGCTTGGAAGCCTGATGGTGTGTGAAGTTAGCGAGCCAAATGGAGTTGTTCTCCCACAAGAACCACTCGGCTGATCCTTCTTCAATATGCCCTTCACCAACATGCAGTGTTTCCTTGATTGAATTAGCTCTCACACCAATATTTGCGTCTAGAGCCTTTGCATTGAGGGCTATCTGGAAACGGCTGTGGCGCTGAAGTTGCCTGTGAATGTGGAGTTGGTGGCATGTGAAACCCGCATGTGGAGCATTCGTTTGTGTGGGATGCTCTACCAGGTTCATTCCTAGATAATGCACTCAAAGGGCACTAAGCATAGAGTGTGAAAACTGAGTTTCCTTGAGAGCTGCTTGGAAGCCTGATGGTGTGTGAAGTTAGTGAGCCAAATGGAGTTGTTCTCCCACAAGAACCACTCGGCTGATCCTTCTTCAATATGCCCTTCACCAACATGCAGTGTTTCCTTGATTGAATTAGCTCTCAAACCAATATTTGTGTCTAGAGCCTTTGCATTGAGGGCTATCTGAAAACGGCTGTGGCGCTGAAGTTGCCTGTGAATGTGGAGTTGGTGGCATGTGAAACCCGCATGTGGAGCATTCGTTTATGTGGGATGCTGACCAAGCTTCATTTCAGTCCTAGACATACAAAGGGCACTAAGCATAGAGTGTGAAAACTGAGTTTCCTTGAGAGCTGCTTGGAAGCCTGATGGTGTGTGAAGTTAGTGAGCCAAATGGAGTTGTTCTCCCACAAGAACCACTCGGCTGATCCTTCTTCAATATGCCCTTCACCAACATGCAGTGTTCTTGATTGAATTAGCTCTCACACCAATATTTGCGTCTAGAGCCTTTGCATTGAGGGCTATCTGAAAACGGCTGTGGCGCTGAAGTTGCCTGTGAATGTGGAGTTGGTGGCATGTGAAACCCGCATGTGGAGCATTCGTTTGTGTGGGATGCTCTCCAAGCTTCATTTCAGTCCTAGGCACACCAAGAGCACTCAGCATAGAGTGTGAAAATTGAGTTTCCTTGAGAGCTGCTTGGAAGCCTGATGGTGTGTGAAGTTAGTGAGCCAAATGGAGTTGTTCTCCCACAAGAACCACTCGGCTGATTCTTCTTCAATATGCCCTTCACCAACATGCAGTGTTTCCTTGATTGAATTAGCTCTCACACCAATATTTGCGTCTAGAGCCTTTGCATTGAGGGCTATCTGAAAACGGCTGTGGCGCTGAAGTTGCCTGTGAATGTGGAGTTGGTGGCATGTGAAACCCGCATGTGGAGCATTCGTTTGTGTGGGATGGTCTACAGGGTTCATTCCTAGATAATGCACTCAAAGGGCAATAAGAATAGAGTGTGAAAACTGAGTTTCCTTGAGAGCTGCTTGGAAGCCTGATGGTGTGTGAAGTTAGTGAGCCAAATGGAGTTGTTCTCCCACAAGAACCACTCGGCTGATCCTTCTTCAATATGCCCTTCACCAACATGCAGTGTTTCCTTGATTGAATTAGCTCTCACACCAATATTTGCGTCTAGAGCCTTTGCATTGAGGGCTATCTGAAAACGGCTGTGGCGCTGAAGTTGCCTGTGAATGTGGAGTTGGTGGCATGTGAAACCCGCATGTGGAGCATTCGTTTATGTGGGATGCTCTCCAAGCTTCATTTCAGTCCTAAGCACTCAAAGGGCAATAAGCATAGAGTGTGAAAACTGAGTTTCCTTGAGAGCTGCTTGGAAGCCTGATGGTGTGTGAAGTTAGTGAGCCAAATGGAGTTGTTCTCCACAAGAACCACTCGGCTGATCCTTCTTCAATATGCCCTTCACCAACATGCAGTGTTTCCTTGATTGATTTTGCTCTCACACCAATATTTGCGTCTAGAGCCTTTGCATTGAGGGCTATCTGAAAACGGCTGTGGCGCTGAAGTTGCCTGTGAATGTGGAGTTGGTGGCATGTGAAACCCGCATGTGGAGCATTCGTTTGTGTGGGATGCTGACCAAGCTTCATTTCAGTCCTAAGCACACAAAGAGCACTCAGCGTAGAGTGTGAAAATTGAGTTTCCTTGAGAGCTGCTTGGAAGCCTGATGGTGTGTGAAGTTAGTGAGCCAAATGGAGTTGTTCTCCCACAAGAACCACTCGGCTGATCCTTCTTCAATATGCCCTTCACCAACATGCAGTGTCCTTGATTGAATTAGCTCTCACACCAATATTTGCGTCTAGAGCCTTTGCATTGAGGGCTATCTGGAAACGGCTGTGGCGCTGAAGTTGCCTGTGAATGTGCAGTTGGTGGCATGTGAAACCCGCATGTGGAGCATTCGTTTATGTGGGATGCTCTACCATGTTCATTCCTAGATAATGCACTCAAAGGGCAATAAGAATAGAGTGTGAAAAGTGAGTTTCCTTGAGAGCTGCTTGGAAGCCTGATGGTGTGTGAAGTTAGTGAGCCAAATGGAGTTGTTCTCCCACAAGAACCACTCGGCTGATTCTTCTTCAATATGCCCTTCACCAACATGCAGTGTTTCCTTGATTGAATTAGCTCTCACACCAATATTTGCGTCTAGAGCCTTTGCATTGAGGGCTATCTGGAAACGGCTGTGGCGCTGAAGTTGCCTGTGAATGTGGAGTTGGTGGCATGTGAAACCCGCAAGTGGAGCATTCGTACGTGTGGGATGCTGACCAAGCTTCATTTCAATCCTAGGCACACAAATAGCACTCAGCATAGAGTGTGAAAATTGAGTTTCCTTGAGAGCTGCTTGGAAGCCTGATGGTGTGTGAAGTTAGTGAGCCAAATGGAGTTGTTCTCCCACAAGAACCACTCGGCTGATCCTTCTTCAATATGCCCTTCACCAACATGCAGTGTCCTTGATTGAATTAGCTCTCACACCAATATTTGCGTCTAGAGCCTTTGCATTGAGGGCTATGTGAAAACGGCTGTGGCGCTGAAGTTGCCTGTGAATGTGGAGTTGGTGGCATGTGAAACCCGCATGTGGAGCATTCGTTTGTGTGGGATGCTGACCAAGCTTCATTTCATTCCTAGGCACACAAAGAGCACTCAGCATAGCGTGTGAAAATTGAGTTTCCTTGAGAGCTGCTTGGAAGCCTGATGGTGTGTGAAGTTAGTGAGCCAAATGGAGTTGTTCTCCCACAAGAACCACTCAGCTGATCCTTCTTCAATATGCCCTTCACCAACATGCAGTGTCCTTGATTGAATTAGCTCTCACACCAATATTTGCGTCTAGAGCCTTTGCATTGAGGGCTATCTGAAAACGGCTGTGGCGCTGAAGTTGCCTGTGAATGTGGAGTTGGTGGCATGTGAAACCCGCATGTGGAGCATTCGTTTGTGTGGGATGCTGACCAAGCTTCATTTCAGTCCTAGGCACACAAAGAGCACTCAGCATAGAGTGTGAAAATTGAGTTTCCTTGAGAGCTGCTTGGAAGCCTGATGGTGTGTGAAGTTAGTGAGCCAAATGGAGTTGTTCTCCCACAAGAACCACTCGGCTGATTCTTCTTCCATATGCCCTTCACCAACATGCAGTGTCCTTGATTGAATTAGCTCTCACACCAATATTTGCGTCTAGAGCCTTTGCATTGAGGGCTATCTGAAAACGGCTGTGGCGCTGAAGTTGCCTGTGAATGTGGAGTTGGTGGCATGTGAAACCCGCATGTGGAGCATTCGTTTGTGTGGGATGCTCTACCAGGTTCATTTCAGTCCTAGCCATACAAAGGGCACTAAGCATAGAGTGTGAAAACTGAGTTTCCTTGAGAGCTGCTTGGAAGCCTGATGGTGTGTGAAGTTAGTGAGCCAAATGGAGTTGTTCTCCCACAAGAACCACTCGGCTGATCCTTCTTCAATATGCCCTTCACCAACATGCAGTGTTTCCTTGATTGAATTAGCTCTCACACCAATATTTGCGTTTGGAGCCTTTGCATTGAGGGCTATCTGGAAACGGCTGTGGCGCTGAAGTTGCCTGTGAATGTGGAGTTGGTGGCATGTGAAACCCGCATGTGGAGCATTCGTTTGTGTGGGATGCTGACCAAGCTTCATTTCAGTCCTAGGTACTCAAAGGGCACTAAGCATACAGTGTGAAAACTGAGTTTCCTTGAGAGCTGCTTGGAAGCCTGATGGTGTGTGAAGTTAGTGAGCCAAATGGAGTTGTTCTCCCACAAGAACCACTCGGCTGATCCTTCTTCAATATGCCCTTCACCAACATGCAGTGTTTCCTTGATTGAATTAGCTCTCACACCAATATTTGTGTCTAGAGCCTTTGCATTGAGGGCTATCTGAAAACGGCTGTGGCGCTGAAGTTGCCTGTGAATGTGGAGTTGGTGGCATGTGAAACCCGCATTTGGAGCATTCGTTTGTGTGGGATGGTCTACCAGGTTCATTCCTAGATAATGCACTCAAAGGGCACTAAGCATAGAGTGTGAAAACTGAGTTTCCTTGAGAGCTGCTTGGAAGCCTGATGGTGTGTGAAGTTAGTGAGCCAAATGGAGTTGTTCTCCCACAAGAACCACTCGGCTGATTCTTCTTCAATATGCCCTTCACCAACATGCAGTGTTTCCTTGATTGAATTAGCTCTCACACCAATATTTGCGTCTAGAGCCTTTGCATTGAGGGCTATCTGGAAACGGCTGTGGCGCTGAAGTTGCCTGTGAATGTGGAGTTGGTGGCATGTGAAACCCGCATGTGGAGCATTCGTTTGTGTGGGATGCTGACCAAGCTTCATTTCATTCCTAGGCACACAAAGAGCACTCAGCATAGCGTGTGAAAATTGAGTTTCCTTGAGAGCTGCTTGGAAGCCTGATGGTGTGTGAAGTTAGTGAGCCAAATGGAGTTGTTCTCCCACAAGAACCACTCAGCTGATCCTTCTTCAATATGCCCTTCACCAACATGCAGTGTCCTTGATTGAATTAGCTCTCACACCAATATTTGCGTCTAGAGCCTTTGCATTGAGGGCTATCTGAAAACGGCTGTGGCGCTGAAGTTGCCTGTGAATGTGGAGTTGGTGGCATGTGAAACCCGCATGTGGAGCATTCGTTTGTGTGGGATGCTCTACCATGTTCATTCCTAGATAATGCACTCAAAGGGCACTAAGCATAGAGTGTGAAAACTGAGTTTCCTTGAGAGCTGCTTGGAAGCCTGATGGTGTGTGAAGTTAGTGAGCCAAAA
>NW_026697430.1:0-41084 GCF_030435755.1 Ochotona princeps | reverse complement strand
CATCGTCGATCCCACTTGTAGAGAACCAGCAGTTGCTGCAGGCTTCACAGATAGTGAAACCAACCACCACTTAGAAAAATCTTGTTGCGCCAACTTGTTGACGGGTATGCTACTGGCCACTAAGTCGTCTGTTTGCAAGCAGAGGCTTCCCACAGCTTGCAACACGCTTTATTGCTTCGCTGCTACCACGATGTGGTTACAGTGTCCCACAAGGTTTGGAAGCCAACGCGATTTTAACAGTGCGCCGAAGCATATGGCGTCTTTCACCACGTATTTCCACAGCCGCACAGCGTGGAAGCAGAGCCTGACATCAAAGCTTTCAAGCTTCCACACAGCCAGAAATTCGGGAAAAGGTATTTTTTGGTGAGTTGCGCTCCATGTGGAAAGCCAAATTTCAGGTAAGAAGAATCAGACAGGCAACCACCAACTTGACGGAGTGCCAGTCGACCTCGTGCAAAGAGCCGTGAGCTTGCTCAAGCGTCACATTCGCGCATGAGGCTCCCGCATATCTCGCAGCCGTGGCCCGTCCGAACGTACATGCTTCCTACAAAGTGCACACAGCGAATGTGCGGATAGCGCGGCAGCAAGTGCGGCACCGCAGGACAAAGCAGACGGTGTTACTGCGAAAGTATATAGCCTTCTTGCAAAATTGCAAGTTTCGACGTGATCGAAAGTGGGCAGTTCAATCCGTCATAGCGTCCGTGTAAGGTGCGTCCCTCTCTGTATCATTTGCAGCGCGGAGTGAGCAGCAGCCTATTCTATGCTGAACAGCTCGCCGTCGTTAAGCTTACATGTGCGACATCTTTCCAAAATCAAGTGCTACACGAAGTGTTACACTGTCGAGACTGCAACGGTTAGGGTACTGGGGAGCAGTTCTGTAAAAGAAGTGTTCAAAGACGCCTGAAAGCAATTAACACTAGGAGAGAGCCAGGTTTAGCAATTAATGTGAGTCGCCTATTCCATTTTTGACGCAGGACATGGGGAGATGCAGGAATGCACATCCTTCCTCACTTGCCGAAGTGAAGACTCTCTTGCCAGGTTCCGTCTACTGGAACTTCCACCGAACACGTCTCGCAAGGTTCAAGGGATCCTTGCCATTCATAGCACCCGAAAAGAAGCCTGTTTTTTTTCTTTTCAACATTGTCTGTGAGGACAATGAGAAGCCATTCCACTCGTACACCTTGTTGCCATCGATTCACCTATGCTACGATGTGTTTTGAGGTGAAGCAGGGCTACAGCACAACTCAGAAGGAGGGCATCACTCTCTAAATAGTGTCGTAAGCTTAGGTCCGCACAGCAGGACGCGTTTCGGGAGCTTGTGGCTTTGCCTAGGCTGTTCTGTGTCTCGTCGTATACTTGTTCAGCAGAGATCACGACTTTTGTGCGTCAAAAGAAACCAACCCACACAAGCGACAGCCCCGCAAAACGCCGTCTTTAGGCAACGTATCCAACCTGTCTCTGCAAGGCACAAAAGAAAAGCGCTTTTCCAGAAGCATTTTCTCTTGCTTTGTCGCGCAAAAATACTCAGGCAGCGGTGAGGCTTACATTGAGTTGAGACAGAGTATTGTAGCCTGCTTCAAAGAGACGAAAAGAAGGATTTGAGTGTGGCGTATGGTAGCGATAGCATCAGGATGATCCATGACTAGCACTCTGCTGTGGCCCCGGGCAAGTCGAGAAATTATATGCAATAAGACATCCGGACAGACGCACTGCAAGAGAAACAAACTAATACGATTCTGTCAGAGCACGGCCGAACACAGGAGTATCCACTGTTGGCTCAAGCACGAGCTCAATCAATAGGATTGTAACCTGCAGGAGGATCTACCGTGCAGATGCCGCGACGCAACTGGGCTCTGACAGTGTTGTGTGATTTGAGTCTCGTGCACTACTATCTACTCCACTGGCGCAACAGAAGAGGTGATGAGGGCACAGCGCCCCTTCTACCCTTAAGCAGGTGCATGCCTTCAGCCAGCGTCAACGCGCATGCGATTTCGTCGTGTAAAATAAGTCATACTTGGGATGTCTCGATGCGTACGGTTTAATGCTGCACAGCTAGGTTCGAGCCTGTCCACCAGCACTACTTGAAATCTGCACAATTGAGGAATCACACACCGGAGATTAATAGTATACAGACCTGATGGCCTTGAACCCACTCTGGAAGCCGTCCGACGATAAATTTTCGTATGCTGAACAATCGAGGAACCTTCAGCTCGTAGAATAGCGAAGCGACCGTCTGCAATTTTTTCTGATATGGAAACGAGACTACATACGGCTGCGAGGGACGAATGGAAACACGCCGTTGATCCTTCGTAGCACACCAGGCGCCCTCTTGTCCTCATGCACTAATGCATAATATGGAAGTAGTGCAGACAAGGAGAGCAGGTCGGAAAGCGTCGCCTGTATGCAGTAAGGTCTCCCATGGTCATTTCTACAGCTCAGGGCGAAACGGTAGCGGCGACTAGAGCTTTCTTCTGTACAGAAATCGTCATCGTACAGGCTGTCCTACACAAGTACTTCACAGCGTTCGCTTCTTTTCAATTGTGTCAGCGACACACGGATCATTTCCTTGAAGCAGCAATTGCTGTAGACGCCGGCAGCCGCACTCGGGCGAGTATGGTATGGTGACCTTAGCACTGCGTGCCTTATAGGCAGATGGAATGGGAATCCTGCTTCTTATGGTTGCAACCTAGTGCACGTTCCGATTTCCAGGTAGCGACATTGTGCGCTGGGCACTCGAGAGCGGACACTGCCGAGAGAAAGACAAATGACTTCCTGCTTGTGCAAAAGTAAGAGTACGGCAACACATCATCCCCGGTGGTCCACGTGTGACACCCCACGTATTACTTGTGTGAAAGATCCGTAAGCCATACGGAGAAGATTGACCTCAAATGATGAAACAGCGAGACCATTAATTACTTTGTTAGCAGTGAAAACCTACATGTAACGGAGGCCAGTGCGCATGCCTCGATCCGAACTTGTGGTCGCGCACACCGCAGCTTCCCTTTGCCATCGGAGCTGGTGCTGACGAACTGATGAGCGCATAGCAGTGGATGCCACGTCTGCTTTTTCACAGCGAGTCAGGTGTAAGAGTCACGCAAATGCAGTAGCTGGAGCGAACGGCTTCAATATCGTCTGGGCTCCTGCGAAGGAACAAAGTTATCTGAAGTCGGTTTCTTGAGTTCGTCCGACATTTCATAGGCTCCGATCTTTTCGCTTGCTTCCTTTGCAGCGAAGAGCACACTGGTGTTGCGTTCCTCTGTCCTATCTCATAGCTGCTCTAGCAACGCTCACGTGGCACGTAGTTTAAGGCACTGTCAACGCCTACGCGTTAGCTAAACGTAAGCCTCAGTTCCCTCCAAGATGTCGCATCGCCACCAGAAAGAGGTGGACAGCCAGTTTGTTTTTTGCGCCCCCGCTTGTGTTTACCGCTAGTCTCTAGAGTCTTGGCCTGCAGTCGCTGCCCAAACGCCATCAGGGCAGGCGTTGGAATTCCGTAGCAGGAGATTTTAGATGTTGTGGTTGTTGTTGGTGGTGGTGTTGTTGCTGTTGGTGTTTTTAATTTTCGCTCTGCGTTACCACACCCTTGTGTGCAGCTGCCGCCTTTCTGCGAATAGAAAGGATATCGGTGCTGCCGCAGCGACACAAGAAATTTCCTTGCCGCTACGGCTCCTGCACCGCCAACTGGAGCTGCAGGCAACACCGGCACTGCACAGCTCACTAGCTGCTAGAGCTGTGTGGCACTCGCACACGCGAGGAACAACAACAAAGAATGTCTACACCTAACCAAGAAATCCATCGGGTTTAAAAATCAAGCCGCTGCTCTTTGCGGGCAAAAAGTGCGAGTCCGTGGTTGCCGTGCGAGTAGGGGAGAGGCGCACATTTTTAGACCCTGATGGTAGAAGTTCCAATTGTACCTTCAGTAGAATGCATGGGGAATGATCGTCCTGTCAAACCGCCTAGGCTTGACAGCAGGCATTAGCCAGCTGGCGAGGTGCATTCCGTGTCTGGTGCAAGGCGGCGCAGACGAGAGAGGCTAATAGCTCACCGCACGCTGAGGGAGTCGCCCGAAGAGCGAAGAAGGGTCGGACATGAGGCAGTGGCGTTTGACAATGTGCGAAGAGCGTGAGTATCCTTCAAGGCCGTATTCTATGCTGCATGTTAATTGGTCTTTTCGTATCAGTTAGCGGTGAGCAGCAGCAGAAAGGCTGAAGACTTGCATGGGACAAAAAAAACAGCCCGCAAACTCAGAAAGCTGCACACATGCTTTGATAAAATGCCTGCATGCAGTGTAGAACAGCGGCGGTTCTGGAGTACGTGGATGGTTCATTCCCCCCTTTTGGTCTTGAACCCAGTAGCCGCGGAGTATTCCCTCAGGCGCTTGATTTTATTTGCAGTGGCCTCACTGCTCGACCTTCTTCAAGAGCGTCGGCAGGCGGAGCGAGACACGCCTGAGTGCGTCCCTCGCTTGCAGTGTCCAGTGTGAAAGCACCAAGCAGCATTTTTGACACCAAACGGAGACGAGAAGCCTTTTCTTATATCTGTCCCCCTTCGGACGATGCAGATGTACGCGAAACAAGACCGACTTGCCGAGCTTGTGGAATGTATTTCAAGATTTCTGTCAAACTGACTAGCAGAGAATGTGTTGCAGGGTTTTCAAGCCTGAAGCAGGTGCTTAACGAGATTGTACTGTTCATTTGCCCCTTGAACTGTGATGGCTACCGGATACAATGGCGGAAGAGGTTCCTGCTGTAAAGCAATCCAACCGGTGAAGAACGAGCGGAACAAAGGCGGACCTGCAGCATCCGTGTAGTATTTTCATGGCAGGCCTCGTGAGAGTGCAAATGTTCTTGCTCTCAGAAGAGTGGGAAGGATAGAGTTCATTATTCAATTTCCGAGCCACATCCATCTATGAACAGCAATGCGGATAGAACAAACACGCACAGCGACCAGAAACTTTAGAACATCTTTGTTACAGCGTACGCAGATGGGCAACTAATGTGAATATCGATATCTATGTGCGTGTCCAGCTGGTCTCACGGCAGTGAGACACCGGCTGTAGTCGCAGGATAAAAGAATATCCATTGCACAGCAGGATAAGGCGCATCCATTGTGCGGTTATAAGAGCACCGGACCGGCGTGTAGCTGGGGGGAGGCGGAGTAGCTCCATAATATGCCTGACGGAGTGAACAGAGCTGACATTGAGGCGAAGACTAGGCCGGCGTAGGCTCCCGCGGGGCGCTTCATCTATTCCTTACATCGCTACATGACCTGGTCGTTGCCTTGTCTCCCTATGGCACAGGTGCTGGTATGAGCGTCACAATGCCTCTGGAGGCATTGCTCCTCACCCTCGACCCGAAAGCTATGTTGCTGTGCACTTTCCCCCGCAGTAAGACTTGGCCTTAGTTCTTCTATCTGGGCTCTAGTTTCGAGGAGACATTCATCGTTGTCCGCGACAAATGGCCTCATCCGCGTGCAGGTCCTCCGTAGAAAGACAACCCTCAATGTCTTACTGCGTGCTGCTACCGAGACTGCCCAAAGAAGAAGTTTGCCTTCGTGTACGAGTAAACTATGGGTTGACGTCGTGTATTTGCGTGTGATATTTCCGCGTAAGATCACAGATGCGATTGAAGAAGCTGCTGTTGTGCGAAAGAGCAAAGCTGCTATAGTCTGACGCACGAAAACCTCATTGTCTGCCTTCAGTACTCACACTGCATCATGCACCCAGGCCGACGCCGCAGATGTCCTCATTTTTTCTTTGTTTTCTAACTACCTCTTAACACAGAAAATACGGTCGTAACCTTCAGTCTCGAGAACCACTGCGACAATCGGCTGGCCGTTTGCTTGTTGGAACACCATGGAGGAAGGGGTGGACGCCAAAGGCAGTATGCAAGCGTCTCCGTTCCATGCATTCGGCAAAGAAGCGCACAACCCCCGACGTAGAGGGCGTCAAGTGCGAAAAATGCGGCTTCCGTGACCTAAATAAGTCTACCATTTTTTTTTATATGCAGACCATCACACTGTGTTTGCGCCATCTGTCACGACCGGATATAAAAGGAATGGCACATTGTTGGACGATGTGTGGACTGCCAATGTCCACCCTGCTCTGTGATTCTGTTGGATGAGAACAGAGGAAGAGAGGAGAGTTACTCGACTCGGCCGGGAGGAGCATTTACAGCAAATGTCACCGTAGCTTACGAGACTTGCAGCGCAAGCGAATCCACCACATCTCCTTGATAATGATCTGGGGATCACTGAGGGGCGAGCCTGTACGTGCGCCAGCTGCCCTAGAATTCTTGTGCTGTAGTCCAGGCGCACTCGCTGTGGCTCAAATGGCGGCTTCGAAGAACAAGTTGGACGCCACAACTCTTTGGCGCAGTCACCGGTAGCAGTGCCACTGCGGGGTCGCTGCAGACGCTTCATAAAGAGGAGTTAGTCTGTGTAATGATGTCAAGCAAATGCACGATTTTCAGAACTGGTTTCGCGGGGTACAAGAGAATCTGCGTTTAGAGAAGCCGAAGAGGCTGCTGGTCTTGCACTGAGGAAGGCGGCGTACTGTCACTGTTATGTAAGCGTCTGCTTTCTTTCTCAAAATGGCTGCCAATTAAAAAAATGGACTGACTTCCGTCGCTCGCGGAGCCGGTAGTGTCTGCCGTATCCGCCACGCTGACAGTGACAGCTGCATGCATCGCTCCACTGCAACTGATGAAAGAAATTGACTCACATTGGGCTGCGTACCCTGTGAGGGCACGTCCTGCAACTTCTGAATATTAGCTCCGAGGGTTGGCAAAATGTTTTCCGCGAAGGGGACCTTCTGGAAAAACATTACAACGCCCCTTTCATACGGTGAACAGCTGTTTTGGAGCCAAGGGGTGCAGGTGGTAAGACGCCATCCTTGTGAGGAGAAGGAAAATTGCGTCGGAGAAAAGCTGGGACGTGGAAGTATTAAAAGAGGGGAATGGTCTTCAAGCCCACTTCATCGATAGGTGCTGTGCACTGCCGAGTGTAACGCCAGAAATGCTATGTCCTGCTAAATCCTGTCGAAGAGGTACGACTCACTTCAGGAATCGGTGCACATTCTGACTGGGATGGAATAATGAATAGCAGCAGCATAGTTCATCTTGAAGATCAAAGGACGCATTTGTGAGCAATAATGTCGTTCGGTCGTAGGCACGGATTCGTGTCACCGCCTGAAAACCAATGTAGTAAAGAGTACTCCCCCTGATATCGAACAGCGGCGGCGTTCTTTGAGGAATATGTGCACCTGGGAAATACCGAACTACCCTAAAATTGGAAGCATGACTATTAAATGGTGTATATTTTGCTCCCACCGAGGAGGCTGATGCTGATGGGCGTGCTGCAATTTGAGTGCATTGTGGAAGATAAGGGTAGAACAGAAGGAGAAAAAGTCACAGACAGTATCGCGCGGTGAGGCAAACAGGGAGGCGCCAAGGCAAAGTCATATCAATCCGTTACAGAAAAGATTTAGGCAGTCTACAAGGTGAAGGGTGTAATCGAGCATTGCCTTTAATAAATCACCTTTAGTATACGCTTAATGCTGCCTCTTACTCTGCAAATGACTCACGTGCGCCAACCCGAAAGCATCGCAGGGGAGGAGGCGTACCTCATTTGGGTGAAGTGATACCTGTAGACACTAGTAAACGTACTTTAAAACGAGCTCCGCCGGCACAACATTCGTTAGCTCTCCGGGGAGCTGACGAGCATACAAAAACGCTTCTAAACAATGTACCAGCACGTCGAAGTATTAAAGTGCTTTCCCAAAGGATGCGCTGTACCATGGGGGGCTGACAAGAAATCGGATCGGGTGACAGTCATCATGTGACTGGCCCGATTTAGCTTGTACGCACCTACGCAAAACCCAGGCCTGGAGCCACAGACCCTAAATGATCAGGAGTAGAATGCGAGACCTCAGGACTGTTAAGGCAAGGTATTTTTCATCTCCGATCGCGGGGCCTTATTGAGCCCCTATTGCTAACCGCGACGTATGTCATGTTTAGAGACCTCGTCGAGTCGAGCCCGCATAATCACCTCGCCTCAACCTCATTCGCTGTAGAAGGTCTTCTACGCTGTAAAGCTGTCGACGGTAGTGCTAATCTCAGCTCTTCTGAGCTTTAGCTGGACAAACTAGCCAGCAGTCCGAACAGAAATAGCAAAGCAGTCAGGTGACAGTACAGAGCTCAGGCTTCCACCGATCTGGTATCGCGGCTGACTGTGCGCCGAGACCGTTCTCTTGCCACATGTGGCGGTCCCGCATATCAGAAATCCCCCTTCTTGGGCGGAGAGGACTGTTTGCATATCGTACTGCCCTGTCGAAAGATACTCTTGCAGCCAAGAGGAACGGTTCAGCAGGTTGCTGGTACGGGTGTGAGGCACACAGGCTTTTTGGTTCATCTGTAAGGGAACGTAACTCTCTGTAAATTTAGAATGGCGCGAAGTTAAGTATCTCCAATACATAGGGTCTTAGGTGCTTCGGCATAAGAGGGCCACAGACGATTTATGACCCAGAAGCGTGAAGCACCGTCTTCTGCTTTGCCGCGTTCTCCATACTCAGCGGCCTGTCGGCAAGAAGGGTCCTTTCACCTGATTTGCCACTCACGCAGGCTCGAATGACAGACGCCATGCTCCATGAACTCTGTAGCGCTACTCTCGGGCACAGTCTGAAGCAGGTTACTTTCTTACGAAATCCACGTGTGCGCCCATAGTACATAATACGTCAAACGTTCCTTCACAATGTGATGTCTTTCTTGTCGTGGGCGACTATCGGCCCAAAGCAGCTGCTGGGGCAAGCGAATAAAGGTATTCTTAAAGGAATTGCAAGTTATGAATAGCAGCCTGAGGATTTAAGTCATCGCATAAAAGGAGTTTTCCAACGGTGTTGCTGGAACCCCTGGTTGATAGTATGGTACAGCGAGTTCTCGTCTTTACATGCTGCGTTAGGTCTCAAGTGCTCAGAGTTTATTAAGTCTAGAATACAAGAGCTGAAGATTTTTTGTCAACTGAGGGCACGGCGTGAGGCCTCGACACGCAGCATTGCTGTAAGGTTTGGTGCAGATGAAAGTCATTTTGTGACGCTGCTCATAAAGCTGGTGGACCGCACCGCGCTACAATGGTCATTAACATTCCGATGATGTCTTTTATGGCGTAGAGGAAGGGCGAGTTTAGCACTGTCGGGAAGTAACATATAAGACCCACTTGTGATGGACCGGCGGACGGTGGACCAGTAACGGCCGTCGGCCGCTGTACAGCTCGAATAAAATGAGCAGGATTTTTGAGGGGGATGGGGTTAAAGATTCAAATGCACCGCGCTTACGAAGCTGTCTTGAAGAGAAGCAGGATGGAGATGCCAAAACTGAGCAATTGAGACTCGCAAACCGCCTTGCTGAAGATTTCTAGGGCTTTTGGTCCTAGGCATTGCGGCTGATATCAACTTCGTGGATGCAGAGACCCGGACACGGCAGGCACCCAATCGAAAAGGACGGATTCTATTTCCGGCATTCTCTTAGCTCTGTATAAACAAGGGATGGGTTGAGGAATTCTGTAATCAGTCACGTTGCACTAACTCAGACTGTGTCTTTGTAATTTTTACTAAGATATGTGGGCTCAATTAACACGCGCTTTACATTTAGATAAAGAGCTTTTCCGACGCGCACGCTGGACCTGAGGGCACACACGGCGTTCGCTACACCATAGACCTATCCAGGACCTGTGTTGATGCCAACATCAGTCCGGCGGGCAAGTAAGCGTCGAGCAACTCCCCAATAGGATATCGGCACGACAACAAAACAGATCTTCTTCCTCAAAGCCTGCTGAGTCGCGTCCGTTTGAGTCCGAGAGACATTCGACAGCTTTTGGCCGTCGAAAGCACGGTCAGCATTGTCCCCCAACGAAAGCTGTGCTCTCGCCTAAAGCGCATTGGATGCACACCGTCATATAAGAAGGCGCCCAGCTCTCTGTCGCTTTGGGAGTTGGATTGCCTTCTACAAGGCGCTTTTATGAGCAGAACAGCCGCTTACAGAGTGCTCCGTGTTGACGTGGACGGCCACAAAGGAACTGTTTGGCCTTACTCCACGTATTTACATGTGCAGATACAGGTAGGAGCAAATCAGCTGGCCTTGTAGTCCTACGGTGTGCCTTCTTCTGCAAACACGTGCCATCGGGTACAGCTCTTTCACCACAAGTACAGATTTCCTACGTTAGCGATTTGGGCCATGTGAACCCTCTACTCAGCCTCGCGCAAAATGGCAGAAGCACGAATTCTGGCGTAGAGCGGAGATCCCCTGGACCTGCATTAATCCGACTGCGCGATACATTACGCAGACGGTATGCGTTGTAAAAGCATTGTGTGTCACTGGAGCACTGGAAACCTGTTACAAAGAAAGTAGCACTAGCGACGGAGAACACAGGCACGTCCAAACCGGTGACATATGAGTGGCAGGAATTGAGTCTTCGGTACGCTCATGCTGGACAGTGTTGACCGTCAGTAGACGAGCCCGTGATACACTTCAAGCCTCAGAAAAACTCTGCTTTTGCACCGAGTACAGGAGCGCACGAGGGCTCAACGACAGAGGGTCGATGGGCGCTGCCTGCGGCGACAGCGCTGTCTTTGAGTTCAGGACTGGTTTTCGTGTCACCTGCCCAGTCCAGTGCAGACCACTGAAGTCTTGTAAGTGCGATTCTGCAACTACCACTTGGTTTACCCTTATGTTCTCCTGCATCCATTTTCAGGGAAAGAGCTGACGTATTCGACAAACCCGTGGATAAAAAATTAACCTTGATGCCTCAAGATGTAGCAGGGAGAGAGCCATAGACACCGAGGGATTGAGTAAACTGCAGGATGAATGCACGACAAAAATTTGCTAGGCTGTATTTACATGTCACAGGAGTGAACTGCTGACGGTGTCGACAATATCGTACAACACAGCTTTTCCAACCCCAACAACGCCTTTTCAGAAGCCGTGCGCGCTTCTGCAAAAGTTGGGAGTTTCCAGAGAAAAGCGTCGCACAAGTTGTCGCTGTAATTTGTAGAATGGAAAAATAATCGAGACGTCAGGGGGGTGCGTTTCAATCTTAGCTTACTGCGCCTCGCAGGAATCGGTGAGCTTGACAGAAGCGTCTGGGCGCTGGAGGTCGATTTCATGATCTAAAGATTGTTCAGATTTTGGAATATAGCATATCCGGGTGCCTACCTTGGACGGTGCCAACTGCGAATGAGCTGTGACTGCCTATCACGTAGTCCCGAGTGAATTCTTCAAGGTACCGGTTGGATGTGCCCCTTCTCAACGCAAGAGCGGTTTTTTTTTTACTGCATGATTGATGCTCCCTACATCAGCGGATGTCAACTGCTATAATCATTTGGGTACTCCAGAAACCTCCACGCCTTCATCGATCTCGTGGCTGTACTAAACCGGAGGCAATGGTCACACCATGAGAATTGTAGAGGAAAGACCTATGGGACCGAGCGCATCGGACAATCGCAGAGATATGCCCAGCTTTGAAAGTATCGGTCTCTGACCTACATCCTAACGTCGACGTTTCACGCGATACAGTGCCTGTAAATGGCGGCGTGATGAAGTTTCAAGGAGCTGTATCCATCAGTGTACGTGGTACGGTAGATAGAGGTGCGATCGGAGGAGCCTGATGATCTGACCCTCGGTGAGCCCTGCGTTGTGGGCGCGCACTGTTGATTCATAGTTTCACGAGGAATTCCTGTGGATATGCAGGGTCTGTTTAGATACTGCACACTGTAGTCGCCACACTCAGCGTAGCATCCCCTTTGAAGGCCCGCTCTCGCCTGCAAAGATCCTACCCAGCTGAGCCGCGAGGTTGTTGCCGGCAGGTCTGCAGCTAATTAGGCGGCGAGCGCAGGAAGGCAGGAGGAGTTCTCTCACCTGTGAGACAGCAGAAACCCGAAAACAAGGATGTGCACTAGCGAGAATTTGATCGTCAGAGAATCCCTCGGGCTGCGATGAACCCATCACACAGATTCCCAAGGTTAACGGAATCCAACTCAAGGTAGACTGGAAGGATAGAAAGATCGACCGGTTTGCCGTTCAGCACTTCGCGTGCTGCTGCAGGTCGCTTGTCCGTATTAGCCAAACGCGGCGCAACAGAGTTTGTGTGCGTGTCGCAGACGGGCGGGGAAACAAAAAGAAGTCATTGTCCTTCCGTCTCCAGGGTTCCGGTTGACGCACCGGCGCTCAAATAGAGCTCAGCTCCTTAACAGTTCGAGGGCTTTGCTGGAATCACAACGACTTTGCCGACTCAGGTCGGTGATGACACGGCGATATGTGAGGACGGAGAAGATTTTCGCGGACGCGCACGCAATGTAAAAGGAGGACATGGTATTGCTCTGCTACAGAAAGCTCCGACATATCGCTTAAGTCCATTACCGCTGTCCAGTACCGCGAAAAGTGTTGCATCCGTCCCGCCAGGGGCGGCAAAGCCATCCGCCGATCAGGTCGACTTGCGGTATTTGAGAATTTCCTCGCCAGGCTCGGCAGCCCCAAAGGTACGACAGCACGCCCCTTGTAGGTGGCGAGAACCATCTGCTTTATTGAAGAAAAAGTAGTCATCGCAAGCGGAGTACAGGGCAACCCTGCTCACGTGACCCACCTTCTCGCCCTTCTCACAGCCTCTTAAAACAGAATTGTACTTGCGTCAGAGTGTTTCCGTAGTTGCGGGAAGATAAATGAGGCGATTGATCAAAAATACCCATTCTGATGAAATGCCATTGCCTTGAGTAAAATGCTTCTAGGAACGCACAACTGTGGGCCAATGTTTGTTCACGGTAGATCAAGAACTCTCATTCTGTCTCGTGTTCATTCACGATACATCAAGAGCTCTCTTTCTCTCCTGTGCTCTGGGTGATAGAGGTATACTGTATCAATGGAGGTATCCAGCTGCCTTCAATGTTTAGTCAGACAGAGATTTTAATCTCCACTGGAGCGCTCTGAAGAGGAACTGAGTGGGCCTGAGTGGAGCGAGAAGCTCCGACATCTCGCTTGAGCCCATTACCGCTGTCCTGTACCCCGTAAATTTGTGAGAGGCAACCATGATGAGCCGTTAAGTTCGTTGAATTTTTACTGTGCGTGATAGTATGAGCTGTCCGTTTCTCGTGAGACTGTATATAAAGGCATATTAAGGTGCTGATTAGTTCATCGTAAAAGATCAACGTCGAGGTTCCAGGTTGCACACCTCGCTGAAACTGCCCAAAGCAGCCGCCGAAGTATGAGCCCTCTGGAAAAGGAATCCTCCATACTTAGAAACCCAAGGGCAGACGGGGAAGTCCTGAACTGCTAGCGAGCACGAGCACGCGAGTCTGATCACGTTGTGTGGCATTCAGCCTGCTCGAATGGCAGCATACGTCATCCGCGCGGCGATGCTGGCTCCCCGCTCCGCCCTCATTCAGCCTTAGTGTTTCCGTTTTCGTGCACTCTTAGTACCTCAAGGTCCCCCGTAGCTTGCGCATAACATCCTTTGCTGTCGCGCGAGTCTTCGTAGACGAAGCGCCAAAGCTCGGTGCTGCTCAGAGCGGCCCTTAGGCTTTCTATGTAGAGAGAAGCGATACAGCAGTATGCTCTATAATCAGATGCTATGCTCCACGGTGCCTATTTGGATGCCGATGGATTGTGAATGCGTCTATGATGTACTGCGACAAAAGGCATACTCGGGAATAATAGTATTAATCTTGTATGCGGGGCACGTGCAATGCAAGCGAATATTCGCAGGTCGCTTTTGATACGTCCGGGTGTTCTCACTGTAAGCCCTCCAAGATAGCAACATTCCCGAGTTCCAAGGTACGCCTCTGCACCGAGCGGGTTGCTGGAAATCAAACTAGCAACGCATGCAAGACAGGCAAATGTGCTGTAATCCGAAATGGCTTCACCGCCCTCGCATCTATCGTATAGCCACAACCCCAGGTACTACAAGCCTTGACAGATATGCGTAGTAGAGGAGTCATGTATTGCCGAGCTGCGTTCCGCCGAGGGCACATGAACACACGGACCATCTTGCAGTATCCTGGCAAAAGCAGGCCCGGCATGAGTGTAGATATTCAACACGCTTTCTAGAAAACATGCTTTTGATCTTTTCCAGATCATAATGCGCTGGCACGCGCAGTTCGGCTTTCTTCCAGAGCGAATCACACGATGAAAACATGGTCGTGTTAGGAAAGCACACTCTCTGGCAGCTTGGGAGTGTTAGACTCTCGTATGTTTCGCTTTCATCTTTGTTCTTCGCTAGCAATCATATAAGCAAACAAATGGAGTGGACTGCTATTGAGGACATCCCCTAGAAAAACAAATCAACGTCTTTTCTGAGCTATGTAGCACCATGAACTGCTGTCAGTGATCCGCATGGCTGCCAACTGGAATTAGGGACACTATATTACTACGCTGCACTGCGCTCGATCGCATCATATAAAGCCTATCAGAGTGAAACGAGGAACCTGTGCGTTGAGCAACTGAATATTCAAAAACAAGTGTTACGCTGCCATAACTTCAAAACGAGCTGTTCAAAAGATCTAATAGGGGCGACGCATAGGGATGCAAACAGTGGAACGACCACTTCTTCCCCTTGTCCTCCCCAAACATACCGTGCGGCTGCTGAAGCCTGACCGCAGGGCCTGGGTTTGCGCCGTGTACTTCCACAAGCATGGCGTGAAACGCTCAGCAAAATTTTTACAGAAGAATCATGGCGATCCGCTTTAATGCCTGCTTCTGACCCCTGGAGTGTCAGTGGCCCCCTCCAAGGTTTTGTTGGATGCATTCGACGCTAGCAGACCCATCTTGGCGCTCGGCGACGCGCACAGTGTGTATGAGTGATTTCCTATACGCGACAGTGCTTGTGCATGTAGCTGTTGGCTCATAAAATATGCAATTCTGGCTAGTAAAGACACTGTTTTTAGAGGGGAGTCCTGTCTAGACTAGTACCCCCGCAGTTAAGATCGTGTTTGTTGCTCAGCCGACAGACAGTGCACTGTACTGTGTCTTTCATGTACAGTAGCTTAAAAAACTGAGAACTGTTCTCCGACTCAGCGATCAACCTCTTACGAGTATCGCAGCATCCTGCAGGGCTTCCGGCATGCACTCGAACAAGGTCGCAGCGTTATTTTTGGCAGACTGCACGCACGTGGGCAGAACAGCAGACACTTTCTGCTGCCGCAGTCAGTATCGTTACTAATTGTGGACGGGAATCTGCTGTCCTCACAACGATACTGATGCACCTTTGAGTGTGATCGAAGTCCATATTAGAGTTTGGATGCAGTAAAGACGAAACCGTCGGACGAAATCGGGTGTGTCAGCACTGTCTACGTTCCTCTCACTGCCAGTACCGCAATTGTTTCCATTCTTGCACCGTACAGCTCGTGTTGATCTCGACGCCCGTGCCGCAGAGGACAAAAGCGTATCCGGCACCTTTTCCGGTAGTAAACCGCACATTTAAGCCAGTCGGTTCCTCACTTGCGACCTGCGCTTTAATGTTGAATTGTCTAAAGGCTACGCTAGCCTCAACTAGTGCTTCCCGGTACTGCAATCTGGCGAGTTCTAACCACAGATTAGAGCGACAAAGTTTGAACCTGACAGTAAGGTAGCTTCATCCTGGCGAAAGCGCTTTACAAAAGCACATAATTTTTTCTTTGCCGTCAAATGTCGACTGTGGCACGAATAGAGGCCGACAGCTCATAGCTCCCCTAGCAAATCCTGAAATCCAGTGTTTTGAAAGGAGCTTCTAATGGAAACTCCTCTATGAGATCTTGGGGCAATATGAAGACCGGACTGGCTTTCCAGTCTGTCCGAAGCGTGTGCTCGCCTCGGTCCTCGTTGGCGGCAACCAGAGGGTAAGGTTTGTGAAGCGTGTGTATCGAATAGCTAGTGTAGTGAATTCACATGTTGTCAGTCTGCACGCCGCATGCTGAAGGAAGAAGCCCTGGTTACTCTGCCCCCGGTTGTGTTTCGTACATTGCCCTCATTCACGATGAGCAGTCCCGGGTGAGACGACACTTATGTTCTGGGCTTTTCATGCGAGATGGGGGATTCGAACTCTGGGCACATGGCCCAATATAAATGGAATGAAAACCAAGAACAGGTTTGAAAAAAAAAAATCTCGACCTGACCATGTGCCTTCTTGCGTTGCAGGCTACGCATATTTCGAGTGCCAGTAGGTATAACAGTCAGTCATGCCCGCAACACCTCACACTCCTGATGGGTGTGTACCCTCTTGCACGGCTTTCGATGTCCTTTGATTTCTCTCTGCTAGGCACGTCTGTTTAGACACCTGCAGGATTGTTCAACTTTCTAAGGCGTGTTTACCAGCGTCCATCAGAGAAAACATGCCTAGGATCCTCTGACTAATCATAGAATTCATACAGTGTTTAGTGCATGTCTATTTAGAGGCGCCTCTACCACGGATACTGAAGGCACCTCGAGGTGGGAAACCCCGTCAAACTGCTATTTGAAATAGAGTCTGACATCCCAGACCTTCCTCTTGACATACGCTGAGACAAGCTCGACTGGCGCATCCGAAGAGTAGCAATAGAGGAAGGACGGGCATTTGTTGGGAGAGACCCTTTATATGCTGCTTCAGTAGTGGAGATGCAGCAGTCTGTGCGGGACTAGGTGTGCTCACGTCCAGCACAGGACACTTTCCTTGCCGGAGAACGAACGTCGCGGTGTACTTGGCTGTTAGCTACAGTCCCCCGGCGCCACCGTGCTTCAGCTGCTGGTAGTGCTTTATTGCTGGTTACCGCAAAAACGGTCGACTGCAGGAGCCAGAGCGCTAGATTGATGTGTACCCTGTCTTACGCGATTTGACGACGAACGGATTCAAGCGTAAGATGCACTGTGTCGCGGGTAACTCATTGGTGCATTCTGCTGCAGGTAAAAGGCGGAACTAGCGAATTATAACGACGAATTCGCCAATCTATATGTATACATGGAAGACGAGTTTATATCTTGGTCCATCAGGCTGCCTGATTATCGGACGGACAGCGCCTCAAAGCAGAAAAAGCTGCTTTTGCTTTTTATTCGCGTCTCAGGTGGCTCCCTGTACCGTTTTTCTACTCGCTGACAGCGACGAACTGGACTTGACAACTGTAAGGTGGCACGCTGATAGACAAGGGGAGAGGTGCCAGAAATGACATGCAAAAGTGAGGATGAAGAGAATCCGCCGTTGTCCTGCCCGAGATGTGCTACTCAGCAGTGCAGTGCCACGCGCCCGCGCACAGGCATCTGGAGAAGAAAAGCTGACAGGCGTTGGACGTCCGCACTTGCGATCAAAAAAGAGTAGGAGACATGTTCCAGCGAACGAATACGACATGGTCCACAGAACACGTCTTCGTTTACGTAGCATGCAATCAGGAGTGTTGTTCGATAATGGATATATGGTGAGCCCTTATTCTACTTTTCTGACTTCGTAAACCGTCCGTTAACGCTGCGCGTACACTGGGATTCTTCATGTAGTGAGCTCCCAAGACCTTCACATGTGGTATTCCAACTGAAACTCGCCCAACTTTCGAGCGCATCCACCTGCGGCCACCCTATCGCCGTAGTCTGGTGCGTATAAAAACAGCTGTTTGAAACTCTCAGTGTATGAAATAAGTGTGAGTTCATGCGTAAGCTTACCGTTACTAGGAAGTGATACTATTCAATTCATACGACGGTAGCGCAGGCGGGATTTCAATGGAATGTTTGCAACACGTCCCTGCTGCTGCTCACGAATGAGATTTTAGAATGTCAGGATACATAGTGCTTTGGCAACAATTGCGAATGCTGCAGCGAACGAACCACTGCTGTAAGAAAACGCGGCGCAGAATCTAATCGCCCGGGCTTCACCTGAGGCGTGTGAGTCTCGAAAAGAGGATTTGACGTATAGCGTTCCATCTCGTATGAGATTGGTGTGTGGTAGTGTATGGAATAATGCACTGTGAATCCCATGCAGGCCAACGGGCACAGCAGCTAACACGACCATTCCACGACCCCCAAATAAGCTCACTTTGATGGGTCACACGAGCATCTTAGGCAGGCTCTAGAGTTGCATGCGCTGTGCGAGATCGCTAAGTAGGGAGTGTCTGCCGCTGCCCATTGCGGACAACGATGTGACAATGCAGCCGCTTCAAACCTACCAGCATGAACGGTGAATTCCGGCGTTATAGCATGCAGCACCTGCGTTACGCAGCTCCTTCAGACATTGTAGAGCTCAATCAACAGGCGCTTGCTTCGTCCGTGCATATCAGTCGTATACTCAGGTGGGGTCTCCACGACTGTCTTGTTCCACACGCGCATTGACGCAAGATATGGGCTCGCACCAATCTGTGAGCTCAAAATTCTAATATGTGCCGAGGAATGCAGCACTGTGTATTACTTCAAAAAGCGCACGCTAACGAATAACAAGGGAGTGCTCGAGCGTATGCTTTCTCGGGTCTTTATTGTCGCCGCAGTGAAATTTCTAAAGAGGACCGCGATGTAGACCTTGCAGATGTGAGCGCCTTCCCTGAGTTCCTGGGGGGTTCGGCTTGTGTTCCCCACACTCCGTAGGTGTGCGAGATTAGATGGCGTCCACCCCGCAGTGAGGGGACATGCAAACGACCGCGCCTGTATTATAGATTACATAGTAACACGCTTCGTTGATAACCCCACGGCATGTCCTCCTCATTTTTGGAATACGGGCGTCCCCAGTCCTTCCCATTTTTGGAATACGGGCATTTCCCAACTGATTTGATCTGTTGCATGACTCGGTCACCGCCGAAGAGCTGGTTCGGATGCTTTCTGTCCTAAGTTCATCTTTCTGTTCTCGCGGTTGGGTGTTTACATGCTCTGTACACATCGGCTACTCCAGCTTCCTCCTCTAATTACACAACTATCCTCATCCTGTACAATCCTCCTGAAAAGCCCGTACGCAATCCAGCCGCTACAGCCGAAGCCCTTTCTACGATAAGGTCGGGACACAGCTGGTTGAAACCTTTCAAAGGGTCTCGCGCTTCTCCGACGGGATTGAGAATGGGCGGATGGGGGTCCAGAGCCAGCAGCCGCGATAAATTCCAGCGCGAGTTCGTCCATTAGCGAAGCCCATTAGGTAACGGATCTGCTGCAGACGCTGTCGGCACCGTTTCCAGCTGCTGCCTTGATAGTATTGCAGAACGTTTCGATCATAGGTAGTCGATACTGTACGATTTCTAAGCTGAGCGGGGCAGCTGTGCCACAATTGCAAAATTCGCGCTCAAGCATATGCCACGGAGGATGGATAGATGTTTTTGTTCTTGAAAGAAACGTAGGTTTTTCTGGTAGAAAAGCATCACCTTGCTATACCGGACCGCACTTTTCTATTACCTGACCAACTGAATTAAGATTTTCCAGACAGCAGGCTATCTCTAAACAGAACGTATGTGAACGAGGTGAAGGTTTTCGAAGAGGCTTCGCAATCAGTTTATGTCAAACATATTGTGTCCAATTTGCCTTTGACCTCTATCGCACCAACCTCAAATTTCAGGTTTGTAAGCGCATGTAATGAGCACAACACTGCTTGATTCCACCATTTTGACCTCTTACACAAGCCCTGCAGACTCGGGTGAGACATTTTTTCGGCTGTCACGAGCTGGATGAGCGGGTGCCTTCCCCGACGCAGTGCGCTCCTGCTATGCCATGAACAGCGCTGAGCCCACAGACTTCCATGGGCCTGCAAACGGAATAAGTTTTTGCAGCTCCAGCTTTGTCGCCATATACAGAAATGCGCGCTTAGAGCGCGCTGCCCTCTCGTCGCCTGATGAGAGACCCTCTTGGAAGCTCATTCGTGTATCTCGGCCAGCGAATTTTGTTGGGGCGTCTTCTTGGGAGGACAAATGCACTGGCAAGCTGTGCAGATCTTTGCTTCTTGTCCATTTGTAGAGGAAACTAGCCTGCGACGGTCCACTGTGTAGCCACGGACTTTTCCTCTCAGAGTTGTGACCGGCCTCAGAAGCACCTTGTAATGTGTTGTATCCTTAGACGATTTCAGCACTAGTGGTCTCTCAAAGAGCACTTTGCCAACGTCGCCAAGCCTCGTGTAAAGGGAGCAACTCGGGAGCCCGATTATTCAAGCAGGTCATACGGATCTCATAAACTAAGCGTGGAAATGCATTCGACGGTGCGCACTATCGAGAAGACGTGGCGCAGCGATGGGCTTTCCCGCAAGCACGGTGTGGCCTGTCTCAAAGAAAGGTGAAGGACGCTAGAACTACACGGCGACACGAGATCTACTGGTTGCAAATAGACTTGCGCCGTCGGTGGTTGCCTACTACAGGAGACAGAAGTCGTTGTATAGCCGTGGTGAGCCCCTACAGGGCGTGTAAACCGTTAAGGTCCTGCAAGCGAGTCAATAGTGATGGCCATTTGAAAAGCCGACGGTAAGCGGGTGGGATCGGTTGCCAAAGAGCACTGTGGGCCTGTTGCACTCCCTCTCGGTTGTGGTCTGTTGCATGTAAAAACTAGCTGAAGTTGCATTTATCTCCTCCAAAACTTGCGTTCTGCATTGTAGTTTACCTGGAGAGTTTAATGGCTTGTACTCCTTCCCGTACGACTAACTTAGAGCATCATGAGGGTGTTGCTGCGGCAGGACGCGTGCAAATGGCATTTTGTCTCATGTCTACTTCTATGTTGGGCTGCTAACAAGTGGTCTATCCGTAGGTGGAACTGCAAAACCTAGTAGATATATGCGATCGTGGGGTGGTGCGACCTGAAGACTTTAACAAACAGAAGGCTGCAAGACCTGAAGTAGAGCTCAAACGATTTGAAAGATGAGTGAAGAATCGTCGTTACGCCGACAAGCTTTATGCATCGGCGCAGCCGCTTTCGCTGCGGTAGTTAACAAAGAGCAGTCTAGCCCTGTCGCCACCATCTCTGGGAGGTCCGGTTGTAGCTGACCCCCTGTGTCGTCGTTTGATGCTATGCGGTGAGAAAAAGGGGTCTCTTAAGAAGAAGCTCCGCTGCAGCGTCCAAAGCATGTTGGTTCTGCGTCCGGGAGCGTCAGTATAGCCATGCGTGGGTCACGTTTATAGAGGATTGCAGGGGGCAGCTCCCTCGATGCTAGTGCCCGTCCACAGCATGCATTCCTCCCCACATAGGCAGCTGCTGTGGCTTCCCGAACTGAAAAAAATGTGTCGTGCGATCCCTCCAATGCAGCCAGATATACAGTGTACGGACTTGTGTCGGGCCCGTTCAAGAAACTTCGTGACGCCGCTCATGCATCCCTCGTGGCACCAACGGGCGTTCGGTTCCTAAAAACAAGGGCGTTGATGGGGACCCTAGCCTTTTTGCGCGGCTTACTGCGCTGTTGTGAGCTGGTTGCGCCACACTTATTTGTGCTGACCGGCGGAACTAACTTTTCACACAGACCATTTCACCAGCAAGTCCGGTCATTAGTTTCACTTGGGAAAAGCCTGGTGATGATATCTGCAAGCGTATACAGGTCAAAATCCATTGTCCCCGGTCCACATCCTAGCAAGCAGGCGTGCTAACGTGGCTCCTAGCAAGCTAATTAATCGTGTAGGAGTGAGAAAGTGCTGTCCTCAGCCACTGCTCTGCTGACATAGGTGCTCTGCAGAAGCCCTGACAAGCTTGAAGGGGCCGACGCGGAGCGCGGGTCGCTATGCCACACTGCAGACCGCGGAAGCGCCTCTTCGTAGGTTCTACGCTACCGGCACTGAGTCTCAACTCAAGCGCGAAGGAGCGCCGCTCAGACATGGCAGGTCACTGCAGTGCCATTGTACAGCAGATCGGCCGTGCTTTTTACTGAGCAGGAACGAGATAGTTTGATTTGTGGTCCTGCCCCCCAATTTAGGTTTATGATGTGATATATTCAGGTGGAGGTGTTGTAGCACCGGTAGCCGTATGCTAGTAATAATAATTATAGTAGTGATAGAAGAGGTATTCGTAGACGGAATAATACTTCAAGTAGTGGTACAAATGGTATTAGTAGCGGTACACGTGGTAGTAGTAGTACTTGTGGTAGTCGTAGTAGAAGATTTTGGTGTTTTTGTTGATATTGGAGTAGTGGTAGTACTCCTAGAGAACAATGTTCTAGTAGCAGCAGAAGCTGTAGTTGATGTACTTAGGTAAGTGGTAGAAGTAATTGTGCTGGTAGTACTATCAGGAGTGATGGTATCGGTGAAACCAGTACCAGTAGCGAAAAGATTACTGGAACTATTGAAAGCAGCAGAACTAGCAGTTCTAGTAGTACCAGCAATAGCAATATTAGCAGTTGTAGTAAAATTCATCGTAGCAGTACTAATAGTCCTAGCAGAGTACTAGTAGTGGAAGTAATAACATATCTGTTACAGGCTTGCGCAATTCACGGTGTATATCCTGCGTCAAAAATGACGACCTGATCAGCATCGATATACAGCACGAAAATGTACCTTAGACGGACCGAGGCAGAAGAGAGTGAAGTGCAAAAATAGCAGCGCTTGGTCAGTCGATACTAAAGCCTGATATGAAGAAAGCGGCATTATTGCCGTCTGGAGACACAATGCTCAGAGCAATAGAGACGACCTATCGCTCACAAGTGGTGGCTGGCTAACAGAGGAATGTTGAATACATGCGATGCTGCATTCGTTTGCTTCTTAAATTCTAAACCGACTTCAGTAAAAATATGGGATCAAGCCGCTGCACAGCCGCTCACAACACCCCGCTTGCATGGACTTGATGAGTTTCAGGAAGTGTTTTTCCATGCACAGCAAATGGTAAGACATCTGTAGATTGAGTATAACAGACACTGTGCCGGAATGCACGGGCGCTGATGCCGACTGACAAAACAGACATTGATAAGCTATTAAGATGAAATTACGATGCGCAAGGGTAGTCAAGTTCATACTCGAAATGTGGCTTTTCAAGCTGTGTGGTTTGTTTCTACGGCTGCTAAGAATTACTCGATGCGTTCGTGGCAGGAGCCGTCAGGCGTCCTTGCAGAGGCTAACGTATCATTCTTCGAACAGAGCCGTTGAATCGACGAATGCTGGCAGACGCTAAGCTAGACTGGTGGACGCTGTGAGCCCGGGAGACATCCTGGGCAATTCTGGTCCCACTCCATGATCAGAGCGGTCAGACAGCTTACCGAATGCATGAAGTAGGGGACAGAAGTAGTACACTTGGTGATATGCTTTCGGGCGTTCCGGCAAGAGAGTAATTCGACACGGGGTATCTATAAACCAAAAAGAGCCCCGAAAACGCTAGCGGCGGTGTATTTAGAACTGATAAAGCATTTCGGGAAATGGCGAGAAGTGACACATGCAGGGACAGCCATTACTAGACAGCACGGAGGGGCTTAACGTGACTTTCTTGAGAAAGGGATGTTGCGCTTAGCCACGGCACAGCTGGTGGTTTGCGTTCTTGCGGTGCCCTTGGGCAGACAGGAGCTGTCTGCGCCCCGGCAGTCTGATCGCTGTCGGAAAGCCAGCAAGTCCATGCGTCGCCGCTTCAGGTACGTTGTGCATACTTATCCACCATCAGCGCGCCACGCCGCAGCCTGTGTTCAAGCTCTTTGATCGCTGTACATCGCGCTACCTCCTAAAGCGTCCTGCATGCGGCAGTAGCTAGGGCACGGTGTTGTTGGACGCGCTGCTACGCAGCTTCATACCCAGATTCTTGTGCTGCATGGTGCACATTCTTTCCCCACCTGATAGGAGTGGTCTGCACTTTCCCTCCGGATGAGCAATTGCAGGGAGAAGCTGTCTACCTAAGTGTCACAGCCGACGACAGCCCACACCGGTAGATACCAAGGGAGCATGCATCAATATTATCAAGCCCATTTTTCATCATCCTAAAAAAGCATGGAGTAAGCATTAACCATACTCTAGTCTCCATCCATAGGTCAAATAAAATATGGGTTCATGCTCGAAACATAGGATGATAGTCAAAAGCAACCTGTCGTGCCTGCGCACGCGCAAGAGAAGCTGGGTTCTCCGTGACCAAAAGGTGTCATTGTCGCGCGAGAGTTAGACTACTCATCAGCCAGCCTTAGAAACGCAACAGCAGGTCAGGCGGTGCGGTAGGTCAGACCCCTTGATGCAGCTGGCTTTCTCCACTCTCACAAACATGTGTTTGGCAGATGGAAGGGGTCTTTCCTGGGGTACGTTTCTGACAAATTAGTCGGCTTTTTTGGAGAGAGAAGCCTTCACAAGAATAGGGCTTGTGCTCACACATGGTGTGAGGAAGACTTCAGCAATCTGTCTACTGGGGCGCAGAATTAAAACTCTGTCACTCTAGGACACCGGGTGTGGTAGAGGAAGGACGCAGAATACCGACATTACGGTGTAATGGAGAAGAGAAGAACCTGAGTACAATGCTTTGACGCACAGTTTCTGGGAAGCGCGAGACACGCCAAGGCTGGCGGAGTTGGGGCACGAGAGACAGAGTGTATTAAAGCTACAGCCTGTCCAGAGGCTATGTCAAGCAGAGCGTAGCAGCTGTGTCCCATGTGAAACGTGCTGCGCGATATGTCGCAAAAAGCAGCTCTATGACGTTTATTCGAACCTACACATATTTATGTATATATATATATATATTATCCTGGCGTGATTGTCATTTCTTATAAAGCAACGTGAAGACGCATCACCTATGGCATTCGGGAGGTCCCTGCGTGCCTCACAACAATGTTGATACTGTCGTAGTCAAGCACCAAGTTGATATGCACATGCTGCGGGTGGGCCGTAGGGACATCTGAATCGTAGGTCTTGACTTTACTCCACGTAATGAGTCATACGAAACATTATTTACGACGTATCACTTGTTTTCATTAATATGCGGTGGCGCCGCTATAGTATGTGGGTGCGTAGGAAGGAGCGAGACTTGTACGGGAGTCTTGCAGGCCTTTCTTGGAAGCGTATCTGCTAGACGTTGCTTCACAGTTCCTGGTGCGCGAGACATGAGCATCGAGTGAAAAACAAGACCTTCCGCAAAGTATCTACGAAAGACCTAGCACGTTTGCAGGCAAGAATACAAGGCTGCGCTTTTGCAAAAGTTTGATGTAAGAATAATGTGGCAATGGAGAAGTGAGGTGCTTTAGTGCTCGCGTCGTGCAGGAAGCAGCGCTGGAGGCGTTATCAGTACCCTACATCTGATGTTGCTTTTCCTCACAGACATTATATACCTGCCGTGGCTGCACAGCCTGCAGAATAACATAGCCAGAGTTTTCCGGGTTTTGTGAGTGATGCCAGTGGGGCATCCGTGACTGCTATATATCCGTATCACTAGTCACCTTACGCCCCTTACTAGAAAATGCAGATCTTGCAGCCGCAGATCCGTCCGTTTGACCAGGGGCTTTAGACGTGTCATCCGCTGCCAGACGCTATCAGTGCACATGAACGTCGCCTGCTCAGATACATGTAACGGACGAATAACCTCCACCTTCAATGGGCCAGCTTCGACTACGACCACGGTTATTCGAGGGGCAATACCGGAATGGTTTCATGCCCAAATAAGCATACTGTATCTCGATTTGCCTGTGTCATAGGCTTGTGTGGCGGGGTTTTAGGGATGTGGGCCGTGTTATTTTGGAGAGAGGTGGTACAGCGAGCCACTTGTCTACAATCGAAGCCCACATTCAATTAGAGAGCATTTTCCTGTCTCACATGTTTTCCTCCTTTCCAAGCCTGTCTCGTATGGGCCTCCAGGTGCCAATGCACAAACGTGGCGCATTTTGTGCGCTCTGTTGTCTACAGCAGCGCTGTGCAGGTGAAGTATTTCTTTCGTTACCTTTTCCAGATGATGCGACATTCCACTAGCAGGCATCCTGCGCGTTGGTGCAAGTTTAGGCGACACAATAACGCAACAGATGTGAGGTCTCGTAACGTTAGCAGTCTAACATATACATCCCGATGCCATCACCTGAAAAAAAAGGATGCTGTCGTCGTATCCGCCTAACGCGCTTTGATTATACGGTACAGGCGCGGCTTGTACCACAAGGCTCTCTCAGTCAGACTTTGCACGCTACGGAAGCACAACACACAAGCTGAATGTTCTCTAACATTGGTCTGCTGGCTCCAACTTCGTGGCCCCAGTAGGCGTCCCGGACAGTTATCCGCATGTTCTAGCAGTTCTACGAATGCTTAGTATACATTCCGCTTGTACGGGTATACACTGCACTGGCTATATATCTGGATGCCTGGAGGCCTAAAAAAGATGCGGGTGAATCTACGCATGCATTTAGCTTTAAGCGTGCGTCTGAGCTGTGCAGACACCACTGAAGTGTGTCTGCTGAGGACTCTGTTTTTCAGTCACACGCACAGTAGTAATTCAGTTTCTTCCGGAATGCACACCAAGCGTTCATTCTCACGCATAGTACCTACAGGACCGCTCTGAAGCATGCTGAGGCACTCTTGTAGAGGCGCGAAGCACCCCTAACGTATCTGCAGAAAGAAGTCCCACTGTGCCAGACGATTCATCCCGCCCACAGGCGTCTTCACGGAGACTACTTCAGCATTAGCACACACTTCGTACCCACCACACCCTGTCGGAGTTAAAGAGGGAGATAGTCCCTGTGATATGTCATGTGTGGCAGCACAAGCTGCCACTGAGCGCAAGCATTGATGTCTAAGCGCTTGGTAAAATACAAGAGACCGCCTTGTCCCTGGTATGAACCGCATGTGTAACCGCATACAACTGAAAAAAGGAGACCGCAGCTGTGGGCGATCACATAGGTGGTGCCGGCAGTCACACATTCTGCTCTGTTGCAACGAAGGAAAGACAGGTGTGGTCTTTGAAAAGCGTCGTCTTGAGATGGGGTAAAGCAACGTCACAATTCCGGTTGGTATTCCGGTACCTCCATTTAACCGTTTTGGCTCCTCAGGCTGGAATATTGAAGAGCTTTTGTGAGCTCTAAACCCCAATCAAGCGCCACAACGGAACGCCTGTTGTCCCGCTGTGAGACCTTGGCGCAGGAGTGCAGAACAACGTCCGCTGCTCCATCCCGCCATGTGTCCGCATTCCTCTGCAGCTGACAAAAATATGTACTGTATCCTGATGGCCAGCCGCCGACTACGAATTCGACTACGGACATAGAACCGCGTCGCGTTTCCTCGGGGTTGTAGAGGGTACGAACGGCATGCACAATAGTGTTCCAGAAGGGCTGGAGACAATTTGCGGCCCTATATGTCTTAGCGCTGCGTAGTAGAGTACGTCGGCGCCTGCTGAATTGTCTGAATGATCAGCTTTACACGTCCATCGTACGTTTTCCCTCCCTTTCTGTGTGCTTTCTACTATTTCCACGTTTGCAACAATCTGTCCTCGCCCTGGCTGAGTAGACGCGCACGACGTCTTAATATTGCAGGGTATAACGAACGCTGCGCCGGCAACCCTCCCAGTGCGTCGCTGTTCCGTGGAGAAGAAGTGCAGCTCGAAACGAAGCACCAGCAAGACCTTCAAATGCATCAGATACACGACGAAGCCTTGACCAGGCATAGGCATCCGTGCGCGGTAATGACGTCGGTCGATCTTGCAGCTGCGAGGAGGAACGGTTGAAGCGATTTAGAGTTGTTCAAGTCGTTATTGCAGCAGTTGCCCGATAAACCTGAAAAAAACGCTACCATAAGGTACAAGCATGCGGATTGTGCACTGGGTAAGAAGTGCCGAGAGACGTGCTCGTAGGAGTCACACTGGTGGATATCGATCCTTATTGCTATACGACACAGAGCACCATAGCCTGCTACGCATCGCCGGTAGATTCTTGTAAGTTTATTCCGCACAGCACTCCCGGAGCTGTACTCGTACCGTTCAGAATTCTCTTTTTCTTGTACGTTTGTACCTTGACGCAGTCGAAAGGCTGGCACACGTAGAAATATAAATGAGACTTTCTTGATGTCCGTTAAGACGACCCATCTGACATTTGAGTGTCGGCGAGGACGACTTCGCTCCGGTGCTATCTGCTGGAACGCAGTGGTAGCCGGAAATCAGCATACGAGAGGCTGGTACTTCTCTTCGTCTTGGAGGTCGAGGGCAGAAAAAATGAAGCTGATGTTTGGTGTTTCTCTTCCATAAAGGACGAGGGAACTACAGTGAAGAAGGCCAGTGCCTTCAAGAAGGCCCGCCCACATGAGACACCAAGCAGCCAATTTGCTTACCGGTGCACACAGAATTGCAGAATGGGAGCTGCACAGCAGCCACAGCTGCCGCACAACAGCAACTGGTCTGGCTCTTGAGTACACGAAGCACGTGGAGCCCTCTGAATGCACAAACAGGCTGCAAGTCTTTTGCAAAGGGGAAATGAGCGTTAAATCTTGGTATCCTGGGTTGAAACACCGGAATGTGCACGTCGTTTCAATAGATACGTCGCACGACGTGCAAGCTGTTGCCGTCATCATGCCCGCATCTCCTTTAGGGGGGCGCAAGAAAGGAAAGACGTGCACCCACTAAATACCGGGGCTACGGGAAGAATCTGCGGGAGCAATTTGAGTAAATCACAGACGATGAGGTGAGGATACTTCTCGGGATGAGGTTCACCGCAGTAGGTTGAAGATGATTCATAAACGTGCGGTTCGCGATAGAGGGCGAGTAGATCGTGCGCAGCAGGTGGTAAGGGGTAACGAAAAGAACCTCCCTCTTGGAGGAGGCCTGTTGACATGCCCGGATGCCCTGCTCATTGACCTCTTCAGCAGGAGAGCATACAGTATTGAAATACGTATGCAACACTATTTGCTTGATATGACTGCCTTTAACTGATGTCTTGGCCTACCGGATGATATCTGCAGGAGAGCAGGTGTTAGTAAGGCCAGCACTGAGCGCTGTCCCGCTAACGCGCTTCAGTTTACAGTTTATGAAATCCTATGCCTGAGCGGCCTACACTGCACTGCGGCCACGCCTGCACGCTCTGGAACGAGCAACTTTTGTTAACGTCAGTGTTCAAGAATCCCCTCTTCCCTCACCGAGACCGAGAGGACGCCTCATTCTATGTGCTACGGAACAAGACTGTGCGATCGTAGGCTATTGTGTAAAATGCTCTCAGCCGGTCTCGAAAGTTCCGGACTCCGCGCGGAGGAGAGTGTCCGAGAGACCTCAGTAGCATTACAATGCTCACGACTGTGTCAAGGTGTGGCGGGAGGCTACGGTGACATTATTGCTCAGATATTAGTTCTGTGTTTGACAGTCACGCGGTACGAATTGCTGCGTCAGGGCCGAGCGATTAGCCTGCACCGTGGATCCGAGCGCGCCGCTGTCTCGTTCTGAATATTCGTGCTTCCAATGGAGCAAGCTGACGCTTTTCAGCCTTTCCCGATCAGGAGGGGACAGTAGCCCACGACTAATGCTTGACGGATCTGACCGTATATGCCGGTGTCCCAAGCGTTTTGCATGTAGTGCAACAGCCCATCTGTAAACCAGACTGTAAGAGGACAGCCTCAACCTGGGCAGTCTGCAAAATGAATTTTGGGTATGCGTGATTTGCCTCGATACCTCAGCAAGGAGACTGGCTTGCGTTGCGACTAAAGCGCCGCCCTCTATATGCTCAGTGCAGTCTATGCCAGCTAAAACCACGCATCGTAGGTCTAGGTACATGCCTGCATAAAATTGAAGTACTGCTTTGTCCTGTATAAAGGCTAGGCGCTCCTGTCTCGCTTCCAGTCGGCGGGTTCTGCTCGTGCGTGCGTGTCGATACACAGCGGCCGCCCAAACCGGTATCAAAGCTTGCTGGTAGCGTAGCACAGGACGCCAGAAGGGACCTTGCCAACTTTTTTTTTTCGAAGCGTACACCCGAAACCCAGACGACTCCATCGTGATGTATATGCGCGAGACGCAGGGGAGTGGTAGCTGATTCTATGTCACAAACAATAGCGGCGAAGCTGTGGACTGGGCGAACGGAAGAACCACGAGCGGCGGAAGACTTCAATGGGCACATTCTTGTGTGACGTGCAGGGGGCTAGTGAACTCGCACGCCCGCGGCCCACACACACGCAGTTGGCGTCCAGGCCGGGTCCTGACGGCTGGACAAGCTGGAAGGCACGACGCTTATTTTGAAGAGAGTAAGTGGGCTAGGTTATTTTCCTCCAAAATGAGGTGTGGATGCACACGAGGCCGGCGTCTTACTTTATCTAGCGCTAAATGGTCGTCGGAGCGCCTCAGGTTCACAGACCCTGGGGTGCATCATGGTCCGACATTGAGTAAGACATTTTCAGAAATGCAACCTGTTCCATCATACTCGCGAAATCCTGTCAAGGACTTTTTGCACAGGTCTGTATGCTGGCTCGCTGTCGTACGATTGAGCCTGGACGTATTTTCATATATGCACAGGAGTTCATGAACAAAGTGAAATTCCCGGCGCTCAACGGGGAGCGGACGATCCGCCATGCTTCTCGTCCCTAAAATCGGCTGCTTTATATCCCCAGATTGTGAGCCCTGCTTACCACGTCGAGCTGGACAGTCAACGACACTCGGTGTAGGAGGCAATCGGTCACCGATTTGACAAGACTACCTCAAACTGACTATGAAGGTCCACTACGGTTGGAGGACACGAACCGGTGCTCATGCACAAACATCACCCCTTAACGATAACCGACCACGTATTACTACAGCAACCAGCAGAGGGGTTCATCCCTTACGGCAGCGCCCTGACTTGCTGTCTGACTCTGGCCACCGCAGAGCGCTGATCCGCAGCACATCGGTCAATGCGAGGGCATCGAGACAGTGCGCACGAGATACACGGCAAGTTGCATATGTCTCCGCTTCAAAGAAACAGCTGCACCGCTGTGGAACCGGTCAAAACCAACCTGCCAAACGCTGCACATGTCTGCAGTGGACACAACATCGTGCTCTGGGTAAGGGGCTAGTGAAGCTGCATGCTCGCGGCCCACATGCACAGTGGGCATCCGAGTCGCGATTTAATCTCAGAATTGTTCGAATCGGCGATGCTTTACCGAAAAGTGCCAGTAGATTGGGCTATATCACACCAGGCTGAGGTGTTGCGGGAAACGAGTCCGGGGCCTGAATTGAGATAGCGCTGAGTACTGGTCGAGGCGCTCTACTTGCGTAGACCCTGGGGCGCTCTAAGTCATGCATTAGCTGTGGAAAGGTGAGGAGTACAGCTATACTGTTCAGAAAAAGGTTTTTCTAAAAGTTTTGACGCATTCCTGTATGCTGGGATGACATCGATCACCCGACGCTGAGCGTATTCCAGAATCTCAGAGGAACCCGTGTATGAAGTCAGATCACCCGCCCTCAACGGAGAGCTAACGATCGAGCGTGCTCCTCTTTCCTAGATCGGTGGTTGCACATGATGAAAATCTGAGCCTTGCCCGAGGTGTCAACAAGATAACTAGCCACAATCGCTATTGAAGGCAACCGCCCACCAGTATGATGCGGCAGACTTCGACTGACTATGCACGTTTATTACATTCCAAGGAAAGAATACAATGGTCATGCACAAACAGCACCATCATTCCAACACCGACCACATGTCTCACCAGCAAACAGCAAAAGCGCTCACAAGCCCCGGCACTGGCCTGACCTGCAATCAGATTCTAGCCACCGCAGAGCTCTATCCGCTGCTGATCGGTGGGTGCGAGGCCGTCGACACAGGGCATACCAGATGCAGGGCATCCTGCTCCTGATTAGAGCATCACAGATAGAGCTTTCGTGCTGCGGTTCCGGTCGGCACCGGCGTGCCAAGCGCTTCAGAAAGCTTCAATGAATACCACTTCGTCTTACGTACGTGGCGCCAGCCTGCTCGCGGCCCACTCACACAATGGGCCTCCAGTTCGCAAACTGACGACTGGAGAAGCTGTAGAGCACGGTCTTTCTATCCGAAGAGAGTGAGTAGGCTAGGTCATAATGCTTCGGACTGAGCTGTGGATGGAGACGAGACCGCGATTTTACTCGATCTAGCGCTTAATAGTCGTCAGAGCGCCTCAGTTTTGCATACGATGGTGCGCATCACGGTCGGGCATTAACCGAGAACGGTGCGGAGTGCATGCTGCGGCATCAGTTTCTAAGACTGTCTGGGAGTTTCAGTACAGCTCGGTATGGTATGTCGATGCCCAGCCATTATGTGTGAATGTCTCTCATAAAAGCACCGGAACAGATGGAAGAAGTGAAGATCCAGGTGTTCAACGGACAGTGAACAATCCACCGTGTTTCTCGTTTACAAAACCGCTTTCTGCCTACAATCATACTCAGAGTGTTGCTTACCATATCAAGCTGGATAAGTAGACCTACTCGGTGATGATGGCCATGCACAAAATCCACCAATTTGTCACCACCGACAACACACATCATAACCAATTAGCAGAAGCCCTCACACCCTAGGGCAGCGCCTTGACCTGCTGTCAGACTCAGGCCACCGCAGAGTGCTATCCGCCGCACGTCTGTCAGCGCCAGGCTATCGAAAGAAACGTACGAGATACGCAGCATGCTGCATCTGATTCCAGCCTTGATGAAACAGTTGCGGTGCTGTGAATTCGGATGGCACCGATTTGACAAGGGCTGGACAAGTCTGGAGTAAGAATTCAATATGGGAATATTGTGTGAGCTGTGAACCCACTATTTGTTATTATACCACAAGCTACTTTCCACAAGAAACTAGCAGTAGCGAGAGAGGACACCGGCACGTCCAAACCAGTGACATATGAGGGCATGCATCGAGCCTTCGTTACTCCTGTGCTGGAGAGTACCGAAAGGTAAAACAGAGAAGCCAGTGATACATTTCCATGCTCCAGACAAAATCTGATTTGCGCACACAAATACAGGAGCCCACGGGTGCTGTAGGATGGAGTGTCGATGGGCACCGCCTGCGGTTACAGCGCTGTGTTCGAGCCTAGGATAAGTAATTGTATCACCGGCCCCAGATCGAAATCGCTTACTGAAGTGTGGTAGGCGCGATCCCCGATCTACCACCTGCTTGACCTTAGGATGGCTCTGCGTCGGTTTTAGAGGGACGGGCTGACGTACTTGACAAACTCGAGGATGCAACCTTGACCATGCAGCCTCAAGGTGGGGCAGGGGGAAAGCCATTGACACCCAAAGATTGAATAGACTCCAACATGGTGCCCATCGACACTCCATCCTACAGCACCCGTGGGCTCCTGTATTTGTGTGCGCAAATCAGATTTTGTCTGGAGCATGGAAATGTATCACTGGCTTCTCTGTTTTACCTTTCGGTACTCTCCAGCACAGGAGTACCGAAGGCTCCAACCGTAAAGGCGGTAGGCTGTGATGACTCGCCACAGGGGTGAACAGCTGGCTTGACGGTGTCGATAATATCATACATTACAGTTGTTTTAGACCCGACAACCATCTTTTACCATTTGGGAGGCCGTGCGCGCTTTTGCAAAGCTAGGTGGGTTCCAAATAAGCTCCGCACAAGTTTGTCGCTGTACTTCTTAAAGAGAAAGAAAAGTGGAGATCTCGGGGGCTGTGTTAGGATCCTAGCATATTGCGCCACGCAGGCAAAGGTGAGCTCGACAGACGGCCCTGAACGCTGAACATCGACATCATTGTCTAAAGCTTGTTCAAATATTCAAGAATGTCATATCCTGCTGCCCAGCTTGCATGGCGCCAACTGATAAAGGGCTGTGACTGCCCTTTACCCAGTTCCGGGATAAAATCCCCACGGTGCCTGTGGCCTGCCCTTCCTGAGCCGCAGGGACAACTTTTGACTGCTCAGCAATGTCGCTTACTTCACCTGTCCTCAGTTATTACGGGTATTCCTTCCTAAACAGCAGGAACGGCTTTTGACTGCTTGCGTAATGTCGCTTACTTCACCCGTACTCAGCTGTTACGGGTATTCGAGCTCTGCAGAAGCATGGAAGCTTTCAGCGATTACATGCTTGCACAGCTCCGGAGGCCGTGCTCGCACTGCGAGAACGGCAGATCAAAGACGCATGTGGCCGAGGTCATCCAGGACTTGCAAAGAGATGATTCGCTATGGATACATCTCATTATGGCTTGAACTCTGAGATCGACGTCTCATGTGACTCACCGCCTGTGAACGGTTACGGTATGCACTTTCACGAAGACGGATAAGTCAGCGTACGTGGTACGGAAGACAGAGGCGCGACGGCAAAGCCTGACGACCTGACCCTCACTGCGTCTTGCGTTGCGGGCCGCGCACTACCGATCCATAGTTTCACGAGCGCATCTTGTGGATCTGCAGGGACTTTTTGATTTCTGCACATCATGATCTCTACCGTCAGCGTTGCAGGCTCTTCGAAGGCGTGCACTCACCTGCGAAGATCCCTAGCCAGCAGAGCCGCCAGGGTGTCCCCGGCAGATCGACAGCTAATGAGGAGACAGCGCAGGAAGTAAAACAGAGTTCCTTCACCTGCGAGAGAGCAGGAGCTCGGAAACAAGAGTGTGCACCAGCGAGGCTTCGATACCGTCAGAGAATATCTCGCGCTGCAGCGAAAACACCACACAAAGCTCGATTTCCAAGATTAAGGAATTCAAATTCAGGGTGGACTGGGAGGGATAGAGCAATGTAATGGGTTGCCGTTCGAAAGGTGAATCCTCATTGCTACAGACCCTGCTTGGCCCCCTTTCCGTGTCCAAGCCTAGCTTGTTGGGCGCTGTAGTAAGAGTACTAGGTGCTGAATGGACGCAAGGGCAGTCAAGCACTGCAGCCCGGTTTCTTCTGTATAATGGTGTTCGGAGTGTGTTTCATTACGGCGTCTATCGAATGTCTCGGGGGCTTGAGTTTAGGCTCACTCTGAATGTTTGCAGATATTTTATCTTTCTGACTGTATAAAGAAAAGCACTGGGCCGATTGCTGTTAGCTGGGAAACTGCCGCAAAACATTACTTCGCACTTGTTTATCATACCAGCAAAACGCTAACAGCTCTCGGAGATCCGAAAGGCACAGTTGCACCTGTTTGCGTTCGGCCTCCACGCATGGGCAGCCTGAACGGCACTGGCGCTCGCCAATCCAATCGTAAGCACCTCGCTCTCTGTTGCTCTGTTTTGCCCCGAAATATTTGCGCCGCTTATAAGGGTCGAGCGGATGGCATGTTTCGCGTGGACAAGTAATAGACAAGCAATACCGGAGGAGAAAAGACGATAATGTCATGTCGCCTCACCAGGTGTCAATGAATTGCAGGAGGCCTGCTGTGAATAGCAGAAGCACAGTGCAAGTGCAATGCTAAGAGCCGGACTCGTCACTGGCGGCGAACCCCTTTAATGAAAAAGGCCATCCGGCATTCTGGCATCCTTCTACACGGAATCTGTATTTTGCTCACCTGGCCTACAGCTAGGTCACGCAAAACATGCGGTCTACTAGGATATGGAGGCTGCATGTTCTCACTATCGTACTTGAACCGTTTTAGGTCCCCTGTCATCCGTTCTTACAGGTATAGGCGGAGCCACGTTACACGTTGCGTGTAGCTGGCGTCCGTCAACACGCCACCTCCGTTTCGAGGCCCATTGAACATTCATTGCGCGGCTGCGTAGGCACAAACATGTGATGGTATCTCTATAGGGTTCCAAAAGTAGGTAACCGATAATGGAGGAAGAAGTCGGCACAGGATCAAAGACTCTTGGTGATCACCGCTTTCCTTCGTTCTGCGAGGCCCTCAGGTGGGATAATACTGCCTCGCGCCATACATGCGCAGTCCGCTTTATGAGTTATTCTGGGAACAGAACGCTGCACAGTGGTCCAAAGAATCGAAGCGCGCGAATTGACTGGAACCTAGTTACCGCAGTTCGGCGTCAGTGTGGGAGATTCTACGGCGGCATTTGAATGTGTCCACGCAGACATGGGAGGCAGTGCTGGATCCCGGCGCACGTCTGAGAGCAATTGCATTTAGTATGTCCCTGACGGGGTGTGCCGGTGCTCGTGCTACATGGACTATGTATATGTGGAGCCGGTGAGTGCAGCAAGAGCAGCGCCATCATAAAGAGGCGCCGATTGCTACTGCATATCTGTCAGCACCTCTCTGATTCGTGGGTGGTCAGAAGGATATTGGAAGAGACGTTGTCTATCAGGCCAGGTGCACTGACTCAGCGTTTGAGAATCAGGTCTGCGTCCATGTCTACTGACGTAGTGTTCCCTTCGGTGCTTCAACACATCGATGTACTTCCAAGCAAAGCACCTAATGCAACTGAGGATCATGAAAATGCCCCTGGCACGAAAAGCAAAATGCAATAGCGGCCGCACCGTGTGTCTTATCCTCCCTCGAGATAAAGCATGACGCGAAGTCCCGGGCAGGTAGGTGCGAATCTTGAGAACATGAGGCTCGCGTACTCCCTTTCTGAAGTATTCTAAGGTTGGTAATCCTAGGGTTCTCGGCTGGCTTCAATCACGTGGATGCAGAGGCCCGAACAAGGCAGGCCCTCATGTGAGAAGAATAGCTCCTTTTTATGGCACTCTTCCAGCTCTTTGTAAACAGGGGTGGGGTTGACGAATTTTCGAGTCCCTCGCGTTCCTTTACATCTGATTGAATCTTGGTGGTTTGTGTAGAGACGCCTACGGGAGCTGAACTTCCCATATTTGCCTGGCCCAGGCCCGTTAACACGCACTTGATATATGTAGATCTTCTCCTGATGCATGCACCAGAACTGAGGGCACAGACGGCCTTCACCGCTGCATCGATCTCTCCAAGGCACGGAGAGGATGCCCACGTCAGCCCGGCGGGCATGTCGGCGTCAGGAGGTATCCCACTAAGATATCGGAACGACGGCGAAACAAACGTAATTCTTGAACCCCTTGCTGGATAACGTCAGATTGGGTTTGAGTGAGATTCGACAGCGTTTTGCGGTCGAGAGCACAGTCAACACTGTCCCCATCGGTAGCCCTGCACTTGCATGAGGATCACTGGATGCACAACGTCATATATGGAGTGCACGCAGCCTATTGGCTCTTGAGGAGCTGGAATGCGGTATACGAGCGTTTTCGTGGACACACCAGGCGCCTGTCGACTGATGCGCATCGAGGTGGACATCCACCGAAGGACATGTCCGGGCTCAGCCTGCATATATATATGTGTGTTGACATTGGTAACAGCGGTGTGAACAGTTTCTTTTGGTCCTACGGTGGGCCGTCGTCTGCAGACACGTTCCACCTGGTGCAGCTCTCTGAACTAACGTACGGATATTCCACATTAGCGATTTGAGCCGTGTAAACCATCTAGTCAGCCTTGCGAACAGTGATCAAAACACGATTTTTGGAATAGGGCGCTGATCCTTCAGGTCTGCACTGATTCGAATATAGGATATTGTTCGAGAGTCGTGTGAGCTGTGAAAGCACATTTCTCATTAGAGCGCTGGCAACTTCCACAAAAATTAGCAGTAACGACAGAGGACACCGGCACATGCAGACCGGTGACATATGATTGGCATGTGTCGAGCCTTCGGTACGCTCACGCTCGAGTGTATTGATGTCCAAAGCAGGGGTCACTGATCAATATCCAAAGTCCGGACAAGCTCTGCATTTTGCACCCGAGTACGAGAGAGCCCAGGGGTATTCTGGGACGAATTGTAGATGGACGCCGCCAGCGGAGACAGCGCTGTGTTCGAGCTGAGGATTGTTTTTGTGTCACGTGTCCAAATCAGAGTAGGCTACCGAGGTGTAGCATGCGCAGTCCTGCACCTACCTATGCTTGACATTTGGATTGTTCTCCGTCCGTTTTCAAGAGACGAGCTGGCGTACCCGACAGACTTATGGATGAATCCTTGACCTTTCTGTCTCAAGACGCTTCAGGAAGGAAGCCGTTGACACCGAGGACGGCAATAGACTTCTGGATGAATGCACGCCGTAGGAGGCGGTGGGCTCTGATGACTTGCCACAAACGTGATCAGCTGGGGTGACGGTGACGACAATACCGTACAGCAGATATTCCCGAATATCGACAACGCGTGTTGGCCTTTCCGTACGTCCCGCGCACTTTTGCAAGACTAGGTATGTACCTCATAAGCTCAGCAGAAGTTTCTCCCTATAATCTGTAGAAGTAGTAGATTGTTGACACGTAGGGGTCTTCGTTGTGATCCCAGTATCTTACGCTGCACAGGAAAGGGTGAGCTTGACAGAAGAGCCTGAGCGCTGGAAGTCGATATCATGGTCTGTAGCTTGCTCGAATTCTGGAAAATACCATTTCCTGCTGCCCAACTCTAGTAGTCTCAACAGAGAATGAGCTGTGACTGCTGCCTACGTTGTGCCCGGGTGAAATCAACAAGATTCCGGCAGAGCCTGCCCTTGCTGGGGCGTTGGAACGGCGTTTGACGGCGTGAGCGACGTCGCACACGTCAGTAGTTGTCAGCTGCCATGAGTACTCGGGTTCTACAGAGGCATCGAAGCCTTCACGGATCACGTGCCTGCACTACTCCGGACGCAGTGATCACACAGAGGCAATAGTAGAGCGAAGACTTATGTGGCCAAGATTATCGGAGCACTGCGGTGGCATGCCCAGCCTTGAGTCTATATCTCTAAGGCATGAACGCTGACGTCGACGTCTTACGTGATTCAGGGCCTGTAAATGGAATTGATAACTAGTGCACGTGGAACGGAAGATAGTGGCTGGATCGGACTCTGAGGATCTGACCCTCAGTTCTTCCTGGGTTCTGGCCGTGCACAATTGATCAGTCACCTTACGAGCGCATCGATCTTGTATACGGGACGGTTTACCTACTGCACATTTCATATTCTGCATTTAGCGCAGCACGTCGATGGGAGAGACACACCGACATATGATGATCGCCAGCCAGCTGAGTGTGGGGGCTTGCCGGCAAATCGGGTGCTAGGTAAGGGTCGCACGTTAGTGTTCGGAGATAGTTCTTCTGTCTGTAAGACAGGAGGACGCTGGAAACAGGGAGTGTCGTAGCCCCGTTTCGACTGTCATAGAATTCCTCGTGCGGCGATGACTACATCGCGTGGGATTCACTCGCGAAAGACTGAGAATTCAGCTCACGGCGGAGTGGGAGGGCTCTCGCAATCACCATGGTTCTTCCCCTTGGTAAGGGGGATCCCACTGCGACAGCTCCTACGTTACCGTTCCTCCGTATCCTAGCGTAGCATAGTGAGCGCTGTTGCAATATCAACAGCTGATGGAGGGGGGGAAAGGCGGTCAGGCACTGCAGCGCATCGTCTTCAATGAATTTTTTGTCAAGCGATTGCCTGGACTTAGTGTATGTCGATTGCCAGGGAGGCTAAAAGTGTAGACCGGCTCAGAACCCTCACACACGTATGCTATGTACGTCAACGTGTACCCAGGAAGACTAGGTGCGCTGGTTCAGGCCGCAGAGTTGTTGCAGAGCCTCAATTCGCGTTTCTGCCGGACCGACTATACATGCCAGCAACAATCCAAATTGTCTCCGGCATCCAGAGTGCATGTGTGCAGTTACTTGTGTTCGGTCTCCATACAGGGGTAGTTTAGGCGGCACTGGCCCCTCCGGAGTAGTCGTAATCGTCTCGTTGTTCTTGGGTTTGCGATCTCTGCAGGCTCGTAGTCTTCTTTGCGTTGATGAAGTCGGTCGTCCGGACTGCACACGTCTCGTGCCGAACAGCGAGTCGACGAGTGGAACGGCAGAACATATGGCGTATATCCGCAGAATGTCTACAAACTGCAGGAAGCCCCAAGTGAATGGCTAACACACAAAGCATGTGCGATTATAAAAAACAGTGTTGGCCGCTCTTGCTAAACCCCCCTACTCAACCCTCGTCTGCGTCGTCTATAGGCATCTTTTTGACACACGTAGCCTATCGTGTTGTCCGAGCTGACTTAATGCTCTGTCAGACGAAAGTGTGGGATTTGTGCGAAGGAGAAGGCCGCATTTCCTTTGTATCAGGCTCGCACGGTACTGGATGATTTGTATTCTACTTCCGTTGAATGCTTTCAAAGCGATGGTGCACTTCGGAAACAACTGGCGTGGGGCAACACATCATCATTCCGCCGAGGCGTACTGGACGTTGTTGGCGCAAAGGCATGTGCACGAGCATTCAGCTACAACACTGCAAGCATACCACGGCTACCTTATCAGTAAGAGAGAATGAGGCCGTCAAAGGATCAGAGACCTGTGGTGGTCACCGCTTTCCTTCGTTCTGCGAGGTTCGCATGGTGGGATTATACTGTCATTTCCGGTGATGTACTAACGCAGTCGGCTCTATGAGTGATTCTGAGAACAGAACGCTGGACAGTGATCCGAAGGACCGAAGCGCGCAAAATTGACTGGAGTACAGTTACCCCATTTTGGCGTTAGTCTTGGGGATTCTACGGCTATTCAAATTGTATCCACGCAGACATGGAAGGCAGTGCTGGATCCCGGCGCACGTCTGAGAGCAAATGCATTTAGTATGTGTCTGACGGGGTGTGCCCCTGCTCGTGCTACATGGACTATGTATATGTGTAGCTGGTGAGTGCAGCAAGAGCAGCGCCATCATAAGGAGGCGCCGAGAGCTACTGCATATCTGTCAGCACCTCTCTGATTCGTGGGTGGTCAGAAGGATATTGGAAGAGACGTTGTCTATCGGGCCAGGTGCACTGACTCAGCGTTTGAGAATCAGGTCTGCGTCCATGTCTGCTGACGTAGAGTTCCCTTTGGTACTTCAGCACATCGATGTACTTCCAAGCAAAGCACACAATGCAACTGAGGAGCATAGGAATGCACCTGGCACGGAGAGCAAAATGCAGTAGCGGCCGCGCCGTGTGTCTTATTCTCCCTCGAGATAAAGAATGACGCGAAGTCCCGGGCAGGTAGGTGAGAATCTTGAGAACGCGAGGCTCGCGTAGTCCCTTTCTGAAGTATTCTAAGGCTGGTAATCCTAGGGTTCTCGGCTGGCTTCAATCACGTGGGTGCAGAGGCCCGAACAAGGCAGGCCCTGATGTGAGAATGATAGATCCATTTTATGGCACTCTTCCAGCTCTGTGTAAAGAGGGGTGGGGTTGACGAGTACTCGAGTCCCTCGCGTTCCTTTACATCTGATTGAATCTTGGTGATTTGTGTAGAGACGCCTACGGGAGCTGAACTTCCCACATTTTCCGGCCCAGCCCCGCTATCACGCACTTGATATATGTAGATCTTCTCCTGATGCATGCACCAGAACTGAGGGCACAGACGGCCTTCACTGCTGCATCGATCTCTCCAGGGCACGGGGAGGATGCCCACGTCAGTCCGGCGGGCAAGTCGGGGTCAGGTGGA
>NW_026697429.1:0-49174 GCF_030435755.1 Ochotona princeps | reverse complement strand
ATGACTATCCACACTCTCTCTAATATATGCCATCCACACTCTCTCTAATATATGCTATCCACACTCTCTCTAATATATGCTATCCACATTCTCTCTAATATATGCTATCCACATCTCTCTAATATATGCTATCACACATTCTCTCTAATATATGCTATCCACACTCTCTCTAATATATGCTATCCACACTCTCTCTAATATATGCTACTCACACACTCTTCTCTCAACTAATATCGTCCACTCTCTCTACAATATGCCCCCCGCATTCTCTCTCCAGTATGCTCCCCACACTCTTCTCGGGTAGTACTATCAACGCACACTCTCTACAATATGTTTCCCACATTTTTTGAACGAACTATGCCCCGCGAACGTTTTGCTACAAATCATCCCCTCATCAGTTTTTGCCATAAATCATCCCGCCTTCTTGCAGAGCTCACTTCCCGTCGTAGAAGACGAACGTAGGAGTAGCACGTGTTAAAGGGCAAGAGGGCGGTATATCATTCGTATCGATGTTGAATCGCTTGAGTTGTACAGGCACCTGCATCAGCACATACGCCAATGCGGAAGGCACAGCAGAAGCGTGTGGGAGGGGGGGCACTAACACAGTTGCAGAGATGGTTACAGTAGTAGCCGTAGTTATCGCAGTTATATTGGCATCAGCAACAACAGCAGCAAAAGCAGCAGCAGTAGCACCAACATCGCGAGTGCGGCAGTCGCAGCAGCACACAACAGAAGAGCCAGCCGCAGCATCGCTCAAAAAGAGCGAAAGCAACAAGACCATACAACTCAGTACAAGCAGCAGCAGCAGCAGAAGCAGCAAACCACACCAACAGCAGCACCAGCAGCAAACACTACCACCAACAGCAACACCACCAGAAACAGCATGAGCCACACGAGGAGCCGTAGCAACGACGCCACTCACGCTAGCAGCAACAGCAGCAAACAACGGAAGAACCAACACGAGCACCCGGGCACTAGCAGCGGCACCACCCGGACAGCAATGACGGCAGCAACAGCACCAACCATGACAGTAGTAGTAGCAGTCGTAGTAGATATTGCAGCCTCAGCAAACAATACCACCAGCAGCAGTATCAGCAGCAGCCCCACCACCGCCAGCAGGAGCAGCAGCAATATGAACCAGAGGGGTAGCAATGGCGATGGCAACACCAGTAGAAACTCCAGCACTAGCGACAGCAACAGCTGCGGTAAACAGCACCAGTTTTTGCAACAAAGTAGTAGTAGTAGTAGTGACAGCAGCAGCAAACAGCGTGAGCACCAGCCACAGCCACAACAATAGCCACATAAACAGCACCAGTTTTTGCAACAAAGTAGTAGTAGTAGTAGTGACAGCAGCAGCAAACAGCGTGAGCACCAGCCACAGCCACAACAATAGCCACAGCAGCAATAGTGACACCAAGTAGCCGCAGCAGCAGCGGCAGGATGAATACACACGTACTAGCAGCACGTCCTCCCATGAAGAGAAAACCAGAACGCCACAGCTCGGATGCGATAGTACTACTACTTAGTAAGCAGTAATTTACGTCAATATACGAATGCTTCCACCACTGCTATAACTACCACTAGTAGTAAGCGGAACTGCCAACGACAACGCCAATTCGTAGATAAGGACGTAGCGACATAGTGGTGCCCTCCCCTTCTTATTACCTGCAGCAGCAATGAAAGCAGCTACACCCTTAATACTTTCACCCATTCTGTGTAAGACATAATAAGTCGCAAAAGAACTGCGATATACTGACACTAAACACGTGCACTCGCGCTGATGATGAGCATTTACAATGCCAGGCACCTCAGAAATAGCGAAACAGCGACGCACATGTTGCAGAAGAAACACGCGGTGACTGAACCGTGCTATGCTGCGGGTGGGAGAAGGAGACAACGCCCCACGGGTGTTCCTCAACGTGTTTATACAGCAACTTAGGCCACAATTGTATGCGGTGTACGTACACCCGTGTCAAAAAAGACAACACATGTGTGCACCATAACTCATGCCATGTGAGGTGTAGGTACACCGGTGTCAAAAAGAAAAAACAGGCAGGTTCAGTAACTCAAGCCACTATGTGCGGTGGTGTACGTACACCGGTGTCGTAAAAGCAACACGTATGTACAACAGCTGAAGGGCCACCATGTGCTGTAGTGTACGTACACTGGGTGTGTCAGAAAACAAACAGGTACGTCTAATAATTCACACCACCATGTACCGTGTACGTACACCGGTGAAAAAAAAACCCCAACACGGATGTACAACAACTGAATGTGCGGTGGTGTACGTACACTGGTGGGATATGCCTCCATTCAACATCCAATCCGTCTTCGGGTGTATGTATACAGGATGTGAAGCTTGCAGTGAGCATCACGTGGTGAGTTTGAGGTGTACGTACACTACGGATACCACCGCACATTCAGTGTACGTACACTGATATGAAACGCCTCCATTCAACATCAAATTCGTCCTCGGGTGTATGTATACATGGTTTAAAGCTCGCAGGTGAGCAGTACATTGTGAGTTTGGGGTTTACGTACACAGGGTTAAAGTTATGTACGACTCTGCTGTCATCACATCTGTCGCGGAGCGTATGTACACTGAGCCGGTGAGGTTCAATTCAGAGCACCGTGTGGTTCGTGTGGTGTACATACATCAGACCGAGACCTTCCACAAAGCATCTCGGACGTCGTTAAATGTACGTGTGCAGACGCCCATGCTTTCCTCAAACGTTTATCAATCGGCTCGACATTGTCTTGCCGTCAGCATATCCGCGAGCACCATATGCTGAGTGCGGAGGAGCAGTGCATGTACGTGTGTGTGTACATGGAATGGTAGATATGTATATAAGGCAACTGTGAACACACAATAGCATGTAATACCTCAGATAGAGTTCTAGCGACCAGTGAAGACAGGGGCACACCAACATATCTAATTATATACACCGCCGATGCGAAATATGTTCACTGACTTCGAGCAGCGAACGCCTTGCGTGAAAACATCAAAGGATAGGAAATGAACACAACATGCAAGTGGCTCAATAGTGAACAGTGGGAATAGTAGTAGTAGTGATATTGAGGGTAGTAGTAGTAGTGGCAGTAGTAGTACTCTAGTATTACGATTAGTGGTTGTAGTAGGAATAATGCTAGCGGTAGTATTAGTAGTGCAAGTTGTGATAGTCGAATTAGTAGTAGTGCTGGTAGTGGTAGTAGTAGTAGTGGTTGTGGTAGTAGTAGTGGTTGTGGTTGTAGTAGTAGTGGTAGTGGTAGTAGTAGTAGTAGTGGTATTACTAGTTGTAGTAGTTGTGTTATTAGTATTAGTAGTAGTATTAGTGGCATCAGTGCTGGGATGCGACGAATATCAGATCACTTGAAAGGCAAGACATGCCTCTACACAGACACACAAACAGACAGACAGATATGTCTCTGAACCCCCCTACACACTCACACGCACGGACTCCCACACTTACACACACACACACACACATACACACACGTTTTTAGAATATATGACTGTGCATGTATACAAGAAAGCAAGACACATGCGCGGCGATAGCTATGTACAGACGCACAACACACACTCACACACAAACATACACACAAGACACACACGAGCCCACCGGTATGAATACATGTGTATGTATATATATATATATATATACATTTGGGGACACAAGAAGAAGATGCACGCATAAATATATGAATATTTATTGAGATAGACACCAAAGGTATGCAAGTGCATATAAACATATATAAACATACATATTTCAATAGACTATCGACAGGTGCATGTATGTGTGTGTGTGTGTCTCTCTCTCTCTCTCTATATATATATAGATCATTTGAGACAGATGTGCATATGCTCTGGATAACAAGAAGTGCGGCTTACTTGATTTTTAGCGAGGAGCTGACTAACAGAATTCAGAAACGGTCGCATTAGAAAACAAAGGAAACATGAGTCTTCGAAAAGCTGCAACAGCACCGGATTATCTGCTGTTGCTGCTCCAACAACCTGCAAATAGTCAAGTCAACCATGACCTACTCAAATATAATTCACAAGCCATACATGTATATGACTCTTCAGACATAAATTCATACACAAATATATATATATATATATATCCATATGCACACTTACGTTGCACAGATGTGTACATATAACTCTACCCATAGGTATATATACGTTGCACAGATGTGTATACATGTACAGACTTATGTATCAATACGATATCTACGTATACACATATAACTGTAGAGGTGTATGTGTGTGTATGTATGTATAGGTGTGGTTTTCTTAACTTCATGAGCATTATCGTAGTTTACTGCTTATGGCTTATCCGTGTATATGTATCGCTCTACACACGCAATTAAGTCTCCCCCTCTCTCCTCTCCTAGCTTATACATATATATATAAATATACGTACCGCTCTACGTACGCAATTAAGTCTCTCCCTCTCTCCTCTCCTACCTTATACATATATATATATATATATATAAATATACGTATCGCTCTACACACGCAACTAAGTCACTCCCTCTCTCCTCTCCTAGCTCGTACCATTACTAATATATATATATATATATATATATATATGTACGTGTGTAACAGTATACTTATGGCTCTACACACGCAGTCGAGTCTCTCTCTCTCTCCTAGCGTACATATATATATATATGAAACAAATCTTTCACTACTAGGGATGCACCCCAACGAAGAAGGAGAGTGTCACTGGACTACTGCTGCAAGACCCATGCATAGAGAGGCTCTCCTCAATATATCAAACCAATACTACTACTACTACTAAAAATAGTATCTCTCAATATGTAAGAACACGTTATAAGAATACCTATGCTCCATTGCTGATGTAAAGACATCATGCATACCGCTCTACGCACTCTCTAAAAAGCACCTTATTACTATTCCACTGATCAGACCCATACGAACATATTACTATGAGTATCACTATTACTACTAGTATTACTATTACTATTCATAATACATATAAATGAAATGTAGCATTACCACTACTACTAGTCCTACTGCTACGCTCCGTAACACAAACACATAATACAGTCTAATACTACTACTAGTAATCTCCATGAAAAAAATACATAATTGAAGTATTACTACTACTATTACTACTACGGTCTATAATACAAACACATAATAAACATATTACTACTACTATTACTATTGATGTAGCTACACTCCATATATGAAACACAAAATGGATGGATAACTACTCCTACTGCTACACTTCATAATACAAACTCATAATGTATATATCACTACTATTATTACTACTACACTCCAGTGATACAAACACATAATACACATACTACTACTACTCCTATGGCTACAGCCCCTAATACAGCGACATGATTAACATATTATTACAACTACTACATCACTCCATAAATGAAACGCAAAATGTATATATTACTGCAACTTCTACAGCTACTACTACTACTACTAAAGCCACTACTACTACTACAGCTACTACTACTACTACAGTTACTAATAGTACTACCGACACTACTATTACAGCTGCTACTACTACTACTACCGCTAATACTACTACAGCCACTACTACTACTACAGTTACTACTACTACAGCTGCTACTACTACTACCGCTACTACTACTGCAGCTGCTACTACTACTGCAGCTGCTACTACTACTACTACGGCTACTACTACTACTACTAGTACAGTTACTACTACTAATACAGCTACTACTACTACCGCTACTACTATTACAGCTACTACTACTACTACCGCTACTACTACTACAGCTACTAATACTACTACAGCTACTACTCCTACAGCTACTACTACTACTACTACCGCTACTACTACTGCAGCTGCTACTACTACTACCGCTACTACTACTACTACTACCGCTACTACTACTACCGCGACTACTACTACTACCGCTACTACTACTACTACCGCTACTACTACTACTACCGCTACTGCAACTATTACTACCGCTACTGCTACTACTACTACCGCTACTACTACTACACTTCAATCCATTCCCGCTATGGATATCAGTACTACTACGACTCCCACCACTCCTCTGCATATTACAAATGATAAGCGCCATTACCACTCATGCTACTACTGAATATTCTGACGCGTATACACACTAGGAGTAATAGTATTATTAGTCCTACTACTTGTACTCCTACTATTTCTACTACTAGTGGTCCACTGCATTAAAAAAACCAAAGACGATTATGAGTATGATGGTCAAAGACTCGTGCTAACAGAAGTACGCTTTCACGAACACTACACTGTAGTCATCAATACACACAAATTATATATATTTATTCATTGCACCCACTGCACTCAAGAGAAAAATTATACTCCTTCTATTTATGCGCCATGTGCCTACATTTATTGATATACAAAAAATATTTATAAAAGATACTATTAGCACACATACACACACCCACACACACACAGGGTAGAAATGTAGTATTGGTACTATCACTACTATCACTACCACTATTACTTTTACTCCTACTACTACTACTACAACTACTACTGTCCAAAGACCCCCGTGATGAGTAGAAAATCTAAGCTCACACAATTCCTTACGGTGCTGCAGTGCTTCATCTCTCTACTACTACTCCTACTGCTATTACTACCCAGAGACACCCCTTATACGTACTAGTCTGAGCCTACACAATTCCATATGATGGTAAATTTTTCTACTACAGCTACTACTATTACCCAAAGACTCCCCCTAATCAGTAGTAGTCTAAGCCTATACACACTTCTATGCGATGGTAAATTTTTATACAACAACTACTATTACCCAAAGACCTCCCCAGTCAGTAGAAGTCTGAGCCTACACACTTCCATATGATTGTGAATCTCTCCCACCTGCTCTTGGAAATTGTCTCCAGAGACGCGTTGTGGGAGATGTTTGGCTGCTTCTCTTTTCATGCGGGCTGTGTCAAGTCGTTCACTTTGTGGCTGAAAAAATCTGAAAATTGCTTTAGCCACGGTATTCTTTTTGTCAGCCATGGAGAGCCCCCCTGTCTTCGTCATTCTGTCTCCCACAAACAAACTCTCGCCTGTCTTTCTTCTTCTCTCGTTCTCATCGCTCGTTTCTGTTGGTGATTGCTCTTGTGAAGTATGGGGCTCGGTCCCATACTTCTCGTACATCTGCTGCTGTCGGTGAACTCCTTTTTCACTCGCATAACTCTGGCGCTGTACATTATCCGATCTTGCTCTATCACTACTTGATAGCGTACTACTGACCCCTCCCAGTGTATGTGGTGTCGTCTCCCCTATCACCACACGTGAAGCATCTTCCTGAAAATCCATTTGATTCGGCGGTATGCTTTCTCTTTTTTCTCTTTCTTCACTATTCCCCTCCAATAGTGGAGTAGAAAAGCGTTTTGAATGTTTTCCTGTTTGTTCTGTACATACTGCACTGCCTTCTACTTGACTTGTAGGCAAGTAATTATGTCTCCTGCTACTACTATCTTCACTCTCTACTAAAATAGTAGCAGGCGAAGTAACAGGATTAGCAGCAGGAGTAATACTAGTATTAGTAGAAGTAGTAGAATTGCCGGACCGTTGGTTGCTCCCCATGCTTCCTGGTGATATACCACAGTCGTCGCCTGCTATTACTGTTGTACTCGGCGTAGGTGCTGCTGTTGAGTCCTGTACGTTATCTCCAGCTGGTATATGCCCTTCTTCTCTTATTACTGTTGTTGGTGTGCCTTTCGCACGTGTTGTTCGACTGCTCAATCTAGTTGTATTATCTGGTGTGATTGACTCTTCGAATGGTGTTGTTGTATCTCTCTTCGCTGCTGCTGCTCCTCCTCCTCCTCCTCCTCTTTCTCCTCCTCTTGCTGCTACTGGTGCTGCCTCGTCAGTGTTTGTTGAGACTTCGTCTTCATTTCCTGCTGCTGATATTGCTGCTGCTGTCATGCTTCTATTAGGTCCCTCTAACGCTACTGTTGGTGTTTCTGCTGCTGCTGTTGCTGCTGCTGCTTTTTCTCCATCGGTGTCATGATTACTACTGCTTGTACCACTACTACTACTAGTATTAGGAATAGTAGTATCGTCTACCGCTGCTCGTATTCCTACTGGTGTACTAGTACTACTAGGGGTAGTGGTAGTACTAGTACTTGTAGAAGGAGCAGGAGGACGATGAGATGGAGCAGTTGTACTATTAATATCAGGTTCCACTTCACTATCCGTTGCTCTACTAGTTATCAACGATAAATCTCGTGGTGGCGGTGGTGGTAGTGGTTGTAATGGTGGTTGTGACGGGGGTGGTTGGAGAGCTTGTAGCAGGTTGTCAAGTGCATGTCTCTGTCTTCTTTGCCCTTTGAAAAGTATTACGGCTGCTTCACGTGTAGGCAGTGCACTCGTGGCTGCAGCTGCTGGCGGTGCTTCTGTTTCTTTCCCATCTTCAATTCTGCAGGGGAGCACCAGTAATAATCGTAATAAAACATCATATCAACTCACCCAATAAACAATTTGAAAACAACCATGTACATATATATATATATATACATACATGGGTACCAATGACCTTCATGACACTATATATCAGTCAGCTTAGCGCGCATGCAAAAGCTCAAACTATATGTATATATGTGAGTATTATTTGTACACATGTGGACGTAATTTTGTACACATATGGACGTAATTAATATATATATGTACTTGAGATGCTTTTCAATTTCTCGCAAATGCATGTTCTCTCATTACATGATATACACTACGGAATGATGTCAGTATGATTTCTATCCGAGGAGATAACAGCAGAAGATGAAGAGGTGAGTGTGATGGGAGTCCTACCAGCTGCTACCTGTATCTTTGCACGAAGAAGCTACTACTGACATCTCAGCAGCTCCACGTTTGTGCTTCTGACATGCAGTGCAGTGAAGACACTACCTCCTTCTAACACCAGATACAACAACAAAGAGAGCAACCACAATATGTACAGACAACCAACAGCAAAAGATAATCTGACTGAAAAAAAGAAGAGATTCACTCATTTATGACATGAACTAAAAAAAATGTCGTTCACGAAAAAAGATGTTTGAAATTTCATGAAAGCATGCCCATACAATCACACTCAGTCAAATTTCCATGTACACCCGTACACACACACAAACAAAAAAACACCTAAGGCTTCTAACACATATATATGCATCCATCTGTACATATACCTACGAATACATATATATATATATGTGCATATATATATACATATGAGTGTCGATATACAGATGAGTGTGGCTAAGTGGCTGGCATATGTGTATAATTCTAGCTATATAATACATATATATATATATGTGCAGCTGCGTATGTATGTCTTTATATGTATAGGGATGTGCATACACAGGCACGTGTGGCTGGCTAGTTGGCACAGGTGTAAGTTTCTGTATACATATACCTACATATATATATATATATATATATATATATATATATATGGGTGCATATATAGCGACGGGCTGTCCAGAGGTAGTAGAAAATGTGAGTCCAAATGAGTAAGACATATCCGACGAGAAGAAGTATCGGAATTTTAGAAGGGGAAGATAGCCCTCTTTTTCAATCTAGTTTTCTCGAGATCGTTTTTTCGTGTAGCCAGAGCTGCAGTTGAGTAGAAGGCGCAGTCGAGCGACGCGGTGCCTCTGTGCCTGTTTATATATCCGGGTGTTTGTATGTGAGTTTGGTAAACATATACACACTCGATGCATGCATGCAGCTTCCACAGCTGCAACAACATGAGTGCAACAAGAGCGCATGCAGCACTGCACGTATAGCCACAGCATAGCATCAGCATCAGCAACAGCAGTAGAAAGCAAGTGTAGTGATAGGAAATGTGGTGCCCCAGCAGCAGGCGCACCCTCAAAGACGAAGACGAAGAACGAGAAGAGAAGCTGCTGAAAAGAAATGCGGGCAGCAGACACGCAGTAGCAGCAACAGAGACAGATCTGAGCCGTAAGAAGGTGGGGTGGGCAGCGGGAAAGCAGCACTAGCAGCAGAAATGAAGACGAGTAGATGCAGCAAGAGCAGTAACACATGCACCAGAGAAGCAAGATGCGCGTCATAACGTACAAGCAGGAGAGAAGAGGGAGCAGAAAGGAGACGAAGCGGAGCGGGAGGAGGAGGCAGAGGAGGGATTGCGTGACAATGAGGAGGTATAGAAGGGATTGACGCGTGTAAAAGGACGAAGAAGAAGCAGCGGCAACAGCAACCAAAGAAAGAAGAGAACATGTGAACGATTTCTTGCTGCAGCCGCAGCAGAAGACACCTATACGCATGCATACCAGTCCTCACAGGCATGTATATATGCATACGTACATGTGTGTAAAATGTGTTCGTGTGAGTGCCGCGGAGGCTAGTATTCTGCGTGCGTCTGTGTGAAAGAATACATGTGCATATGTGCGTGTATGTTTACGTGTATGTAGGTGAGCACAAACAACGTACATTTGTGTGTGGGTCTGTATGTGTCTGTGTCAGAGTACATCTAAATACGTGTTTTATACGTATGGAGGTATATACGTGTGTATGTATGTACGTATGTATGAATATGTACGTTCGTGCCACCCGTGTGTGTGTGTGTGTGTGTGTGTGTGTGTGTACACGTGTGAGACGCATACAGTCAATGTCAACACCGTGTGTGCCTACCGTAAAGTGTGTGTGTGTGGGGGCGTGTGTGTTTGTGTGTGTGTGAATGTGTGTGTGTTTGTCTGTGTGAGTGAATGTGTGTGTTTATATGTGTGTGTGGGCGTGTGTGATGGTGTGTGTGCGTGGCTCACCGTAGAGCGTAGAAAAGACGTAATCCTGAGGGTAGAAGCCCCTGTTGCTGCCAGAAGACAACATTGTTCAGTAGTTGCCTTGCAGCCTCTTTATATTGACGAGCTTGCGCAGCAGTATGAAAGAAGAGAACAGCGGCTTCGTCAGTTTCTTCGAGAGTATCTTCTTGCATCCGTTCATATCCGTGAGGTAACAGTAGCTTCCCTTCATCTTCTTCTACTTCTTCTTCTCTTCCATCTGCCTTCGGGTCTCGCTGCGCTTCTCTCACAGTAGACTTAGCTGCCTGCATGTCTTGATCTGTTGCAGTTGCAAACCTTTCGCCTCCCTCTGTCTTCTTCGGCTTCTGCATACTCTCCTTTCTAACAGTCTCAATAAACGAATTCCATAGATCTTTCCACCATTTACGAAACCTCGCTATATATTTCTCTGCTGTTGTTAAATAGGAGTCCTCACTGACTGCACCCACCCGTAGCAGCCACTCAGCAGCGCTGATATAACCATCTTTATATTTATTTCTCTCTGTACTTTCACTAGTACCACTATCACTACTATCACTGCGATGGAAATAATACTTCTTATTAGAAGGTGGAGGCTCTGTAGGAAATTCTCTAAAAAGCATTACTATAAAGACAGCTGCACCAGAGAGAACTACTCCTAGTATACGCAGCATCCATACGCGTGCTCCCATCCTTCTAAGTTTGTTAGAGCGGCTATCACCCTCAGACCCCTCCTTATCAGCACTAGAGACAGTCTGTGCCAACACGGGTTCATTACTCTTCGAACTGAAAGGAGACACATGTTTCCTACTAATACTACTGCTGCTATTGTTGTTGCTGCCGCTGCTGATCAGTACTCCGCCTATGCTCTCTTTGATGCCACTATCGTCATGTTTGCTGTCTGCTGCTGCCCTACTACTGCTGCTGCATAGTCCATCGCTCGCGCTTCCTTTACTGGACCCATCATGACGTGCGCTATCTGCTCTTGATGCTCCTGTTGCTGTTGCTTCGGTCGGTGGTTTTACAGACGTAGTCGACTGCTGTGCTAACCCCACAACTTCTCTGCCTCTTTGCGTTGAACAATTTCTCGACCCTGTTGCTCGTACTGCAGCAATACCCACGTAATAATGCCACCAGTCCTGCGAATGTGGAACTCTCCGTCGAACTGCTCCATATATATAGGGCAAATCTAACGCAGCTCCTATTGCAGGTGTGGCTGCTGCTGCTGATGTGGCTACTGTTGTTGCTGCTTTTGCTGCTGCTACGCTGGTTGCTGTTGCTGTTGCGGTTGTCGTGGATGTTGCTGCTGCTGCTGCTTTTGCTGCTGATGTTGCTGTTGGTTGTGTCCGAATGAGGTTGCTGAAGTATTGAGCTCCTGTTGCCCCAGAGGGATGATACGGTCTTTTTTCTCCTCTTCCCTCGCCTCTTTCTCCTCCTTCTCCTCTTATGCCGGAAATAGCTGCTACTACTGTCTTGTAGAGAGGAGGAGTGAAAGAATACAATGACCTTCCAGCACTTGTGGCTGTTGTTACTACTACTCGTGTGGGGACAGCCCGAATCGTAGACTGTGGCATCGTAGTCTGCCAGTGGTCATTATAGCGATAATCACTGTGCGAGCAGCAACTACTCATGATGTTCTTTCCTTTCTCCTTCCCTTCAAAGAAAAATCCTAACACTTTAGTGCAGCACCTCCTGCTTATCCTATCGTTTTTGTGGCTAGATCCCGCATCAGCAGGGGCAGCAACTGGCAACAACGCCCACCAACGTCCACGCTCTCCAGCACCACGCCCGCGTGTGTGTAGTGCGCTCCATCGTTGCTGCTGCTCTTTCTGTTGTACATGTTGCTTTCTCTTCAAAAGTAGGTAACTAGAACACATTGAAGTACTTGGGATACAGCTACGTGTGGTTTTATCATTGTTGCCAGCACACAACGAAGTTCTCCCGTTGCTGCTGTTTCTGCTGTTGGAGTTGCTGCTGATGTTGCTGTTAATGCTGCTGTTGGTATTGCTACTGTTGTGGTTGGTGCTGCTGTTGCTACTGTTGCTGTTGCAGTTGTTGGTGTTGCTGCTTGTGATGTCGGGATGCTTGAGCCTTATTAACTTACTAGCTCCACTATGCGTATAACGACTCCTGTCACCCGACGCGTTGCTGCTGCACACAACTACGTATCTGTGGCCACCACCACTTCTACTAATACTACCAGTGCTCTCATAGGTACAACAGGCACCTCGGCGGTTGTTGCTGCTGCTGCTCCTTTTAGAAAGGGAAGTGTACGGTTTGCCGCTATTTCTGTTCGTACTACACTGGCGAGCGCTTTTGCTGCTGCTGGTGTTGCTACAAGAGCAAGCAGGACTGCAAATGCCTCTACGACAGCAGCGGCTACTTCCTCTCCTGCTGATACGGTTATGTACACAAGCGCTGCTACTGCAACTGCCGCTGTCGGCAGACGTACTTGTATTGCTGCTGCCGATGCTGCAGGTGCTGCTGCTGCAGCTCCTGTAGCAGCAGACCGTTGTAAGCCATCTCGCCGTCGTAACAGGGCAAGCCCTGTTGCTGCTGTCGGTGTTCTCTGTGAGATAGTAGTACGCGCTGCTACCTCTGGCGCCACCGTTTCCGCCATATACACTGGAAAAGCTGCTGCATCGACCCCTACTACTCCTCCAAGAGGCCATCTGGTTGCTGTAGTCACCCTGTGGCAGTACTGAAAAACGTGCATGCAAGTTGTTGTGCAAGCAGCGCACCGTCCGCTGCTGCTGCTGCTGCCCAGCGACTGCACGTGCTGTGACAGCCAAGCGAGACGTAAATGCAGGAAGTTTCATGGTTTCAAAATCAAACGAGGTAGAGGTATATCGAGGGGAATCTTCTCCGAACGACGGAGATACCAAAGGTTAAGACTCGTCTGCGTGCACAACGAAGGCTGCAAGACCCTGTCAGCACAGAAACACAAAAACGAAGAAGAAGACACAAGCAGAGCGCATGACGGCCTACTGCACCACTAGTAATGGTAGTACTATGAATACACACACAGCACACACACAGTACACGCAGTAAGCGTGGTGGTATACTACACTAGTAGTAATAGTACTATTTCTTAAACACACACACAGCAGACAATGCATGCACAAACGTGGCGGCCTACTACACTAGTAGGACTAGCGGCATGAATACACGGAAAGCAGAAGCGGAGAGCAGAAGTGAGGTTTAGTATGCTAGAAGTAGTAGGTCTACAGAGAGGCACAAACAGCAGTAGACGACACAAGCAGCACGTACGAGCAGCAAGTGTGACCACCTCCGCTTCTGGAAGTTGTACTATGGAGGCACACGGAACATAGACTCCTCACTATCATTATCACTACTACTACTATTAGAAAGACAGAGGCGCCTCACTACTACTACTAGTACTTCTACTAGTAATTTTGTCACGAAGACATGAGCAGCAAGGAGACCTGCCTAGTGCCTAGTAACTAGTAACAAGAAAAAATAGGCAGCGAGGAGGGATATGTAGGTCCATATACCACAGCGAAGGCAGATACAGCTTGAAGGTCCTTCCAGTATCAACATCATCAAAACAAGGAATATGCCACAGCGACCACCACTACAGTAACAGAGCCATAAAGACCTTCTGTGCCCTTGACTACGCGCTACGGCGGAAGGTCTCCTTCTTCTCACTCATACGAGGTCAGATAGGCTTGCCGGTCTCTCTGCTGCTCACATCCTCGTAACAGAAATATTAGTAGTAGTAGTAGTAAGGCGCCTCTGTCTGTGTAATAGTGGTAGTACTAGTAGTAGTGGTACTAGCTAGCCTTCATTACGACTATACTACTCTTTTCTCTCGGCACATAAAGCAGAGGGCACTCCGTAACACTAATACGTCTACTACCAATGTAGATCCGACACGGGAAAGCATCTGACAAAAAAAACAGTGACTACTACTACTACTATTACTATTACTACTACTATACCACTACTACTACTATTCATACTATCTTGCCTAAAGGAAGTCCGCAGCATGGGGGCTTCGACACTAGCACTCGTACTACCACTACCAATATGACAAATGCATCCGCGGCACGGGTGCTCAAAAAATACTACTAGCACTTTTACAGATATATGGTGACTACCACTACTATTATTACTACTACTGCTAGTAGCAGTAGTACTGTTAGTACTCTTACGAGTACTACTACGAGACTACTACCAAATTAATGAAATACAGCGTTTCGATTACAGCAGAGTTATCACGCAGTTGACAGTATATGTGAATGCTGATGCAGATAAGAGTTGTACAAACCTGTTATTAATTAGCAAATACTAAGGTGATGCCTTATAATCTGAAAAATGGTAACACGTAATTTAGTGGGCAGCAAATGCCTCTGTCTTTGTGCGCTAATGTGAATGAGTGTGCGCGTTAAGAAATGACCCTTTCATATATATGTACTACCACATACCCCTGTTTACCTACTGTTGCACATGAGGTTTTGTGCAAAAGTGAAACTCTTCTATAAATGTACTAGTACTGCCACATACACATATACAACTGCTGTGAATAAATTCATGTGCACATTCAAAACTTTGCTAGTGAGTGTACTAGTATCACATACTCATATTGTACTATTGAGAGTGAGTTTGTGTGCAAGTGTATGACTGTTTCGTAAATGTAATTCTACCGCCTACTCATATTCATTGTGCCATAAATCATCGTCTCCAATGTCTTCCTCTTCTAATGACGCCTACCACATCGTTACACTACCTGTTGCCGTTCAAGCCTCCATGGATACCTTCTGCGTGTGAGGGAGCCTCTGATGTGCAGCGTGTCTTCTATTTCCAACCCCCCTTGTAATATCGCGGATGTAGGCCACATGCAGACGATATAGATTTCGAGTCACCACATGCACATACGCATACATACATACATGTATGTACTCATACAAACACACACACATATACCATGAGAGAGTTGTGGCGGCCGTGGTGGTGGTGGTGGTAGAGTAGTAGTGTGGTCTTCTCCCCACCACGCATATGATACGGTCTTTCGAGGCTCCTGTGTTGTTTTCCCGTTATATTGTGATAGGCAGCTTCCCCTTGGGAGCGCTTGACTTGCATGCTCATTCTTCTGCTGCTGTTTCTGAAGGCTTTCTTCCGCGGCTCTTTTCAGAGGTGCTGTTGCAACTGAGGCGGCGGACTGCTGCTGTCACCAGGGCTTCCTGCTGCCACCAAGTGGGTAGTGTTAACGCCACTGTGCGCAACTGCTGTCACCTAGGGTTGCTGCTGCCCGACTGTCGGAGTGGAACTACTACTGCCTCAGAGAGTAGAACTGCTGCTCGACTGAGAGGGTGTAGTTGCTGCCCGACTAACACAGTAAAACTGCTGCCCCGCTGACAGAGTGTAGCTGCTGCCACAGACGGATAGAGTGGAAAACTGCTGCCCAACAGAGTGGAACTACTACGCGACCCAGAGAGTATACAAGTGCTGCCCGACTGACAGAGTAGAGCTGCTGACCAAATGAAAGCGTGTAGCTGCTGGCCGACTGACAGAGTGAAAGCGCTGTCCGGTTGAGCCAGCGTACTGTTGACACCGAATGAGAATTAACTCCTGCCACAGAGAAGCTGTTACTGTTGCCACTAAGGTGTGCTGTTGCCACTTAGGTTTCCTGTTGCCACTAAGGTTTTCTCCTGCCCCTGAGCCGGTGTTGCTCTACCCGACGACTAAGTGTGATTTCTGCCACTGAGTGTATCTGCTGGCACTGAGCGTACCTGTTGCCACTGAGTGTACCTGCTGCCACGGAGCGTCCCTGCTGCCAGTAAGCGTCCCTGCTGCTGTCTTTGCACACTGAACTTAAGGTTTACTGCTGCAACTGAGGGTTGCGAGGGTGTGTAGCTGGCTGGCTACTCACACTAAGGCTTGCGTGTGTTGAGCTGCTGCCACTCAGAGGCTTGCGGGGTGTGGCTGCTACCACAGACTTGCTGGTACACTTCCTCGTGTTGCTACGGAAAGTGAGTGTCGTTGCTGTCAGCTAATACGACTGTTCTGAAAGTACCCCATATCTGGCGCTGCTTCTTGCCGGCCCCCACGCTGTCATTTTCGTGATGCGTACACGTAGACGGGGTGATTCCATCGTCGTCTTCTGCCTGTGCTGCCGTTGTCACCATCAACTTGTGTCTGCGGTCGTGTAGCTATGTAATTCTGACAGCCACTTTGAAGCGCTCAACAGAGCGTCCACATTATGCTAAAGAGGTAGATCGCCTGCACACAAGTCATTGGCTTCTGCCAGCATCGTCCATAAATCTTGTTCCGAAGGTACCACGTCCCCGTCGTCGTTCGGCTTCACGCTGAACGGCATCTTTTGCAAAGGATGTGTTGTAAAAGAAGAAAAAACAGCGTCTCGCTATTGCGGCTGTGAAATAGTCTGCCTGGACCCCACATCTGAGCTGAAGGGACGAGGTGGCGTGCTGCTTCATTGCAGCAGCATCGCCGCAGTGCAGCTCCGTGGTCTGCGCTGTGTAAGTGATAGTGCACACCACACCCTCTACATAACTTTCTGGAGCGCAAAATACACGCGGTTCCCATCAAAACGCCCCCCTATTTGTTCAGATTTTCATGATAAAAACACGTTCTATCTATGGGCATCTGGGCGCATGCCTCGTCTCCCTCGATACGTGTGATGAGAAGACGATCAGCCGATGGCGCGCTGCCGCGCGCGCACGGGTGCATGCTCCAAGACAACAACTGGTAACTTGTGATACCTCTCAGCTACCAATGCTTCGCTGTAGCACACTCACGCTCTGCGACCGCAACAGCTAACCGCATCAGAGAGGGGTCTGCGGGCAAGAAGACGACTACTGTCCGTGTATGGGTGGTCTCGCCGTAGTAACGTACTAGGTCTATAAGCCAGCAAAGAATAGTGGTAGTTGTCTTGATGGCCACAAGCAGCCAGTAACGAGTAGCAGTAAGACGGATGTTGAAGCGGTCCAGAGAACTGATGATAGTAGAACCACTTAATGATGAGCGTGGCCGCAAAGAGCCATCAGTAAGTAATACTAGCATAACCAGTGCACATGGTCACAAGCAGTCAGTGGCAAGTAATAGCAGGGAGCTCAGGGTGATGACCACAATCAGCCAGCAGTGGGTAGTAGTAATGCTACAATGATACCCGAGCTAGCAGCAATCAGTGGCAAGCATTAGCAGCTCTGCTCACAGTAGTTTCTAATGCCGCTAGCAGGTCGTTGTAGTGGTAGTCCAACTAGTGACACAGCAGATCTACAATAGTAGAGTCTCCGCATCCATGCGTGAAGGGGCATCTGCGATAGTATTAACAGACACATCATTCGTAGTGACATAGTGTCTGGTCCTCGGCGCGCCAGGGTCTGTGCACACGCAGCGGTAGGAGACGAACGACGTGGATCAGCACCAGAAAAGTGTGCATACTCCAATCATAAATAAACGCTTGTGAGCGCAAACACCGTGTCTTCTCCCCGTCACGCAAAAACGGGGGAATCACGTCCTCTTCGAAATCCTCAACAAACACCCAGAAAATGCGGTGTCTGTACACCAGGCACGGGGCCATAGGCTAAAACGGTGGGAGGTTGTGCACGCACACACGCACACACACTCTCACAACAGGTACCGAAACTATAGCAACACAAGCGTGTTCAGTGTTCACACAAGCGTGTTCGGTGTTCGCCGTTGAAAAAGAAAAATTGATTTCCACACGGAGTTTCAAGGCATACTCAGAGTCTCCAGTGAACATACCGTGGGGAAACATGTGGATACATACATGATATCGTTCCCGCACATCGGGGGTGGCCTAAAGATATGGATACACACCTACTGTCATAACCGCGAATCGTAGGAACAGAACGTATGCAGTTTATGCATATCAACTCGTCCGCTGTTGGGCCAGCGTTAAACAGTGGTGCCTTCAATGCGTAGATAGCTGCCTAGTCAGTCGACCGCACGTATGTGTCACTAGAAGCCGCCCCCGGCGACATACATCCGCCTCCCCATTTATTATTTTCCAATCCCTATGTAAATTCGACCTGTGTACGTGTTACCTGCGCGAAACGTAGTGTGTGTGCGTGTGTGTGAATGTGTACATATGTCGATTTCCGGGGCTTTTCGGAGTGATACACACTAGTACATCTCTCCGGTCGTGTAGGGCTAGTAGGCGCTAAGCCCTCCCTGCTTACGGATCAGAGGCGGAAGTGGGAGCAGTAGAAGAAGCAGTAGCCGCGGCAGTGCTAGCAGCCACTTAGGAAACGGGAGCATCAGCGATAGTTGGAAGGATACCATGCGCGCAGCCCTCCTGCGGAACCATTTTGAGTGCTACTACAAGGTCGACAAAACTCTTTCTCGAAAAACTGTGGAGAAACACTATATAGGACATAGACGTGCAGATGTGCAGCAGTAGTACTAGCGCCTGTGGCACTGAGGTTGTCTGAATAACCCGTACTGGTTGCGCAGTGACGACAGCGGCACTACGTCTATTATCGTTTAGAAAACTTTCAAAGCATAACAAGGTAGCGCCATGTCCACCTATCTCTGCTGCACTAGCAAGCGCATGCAGCAAAGAAGGAATAAGAGGCAGATGGGCTTCTATATACGTATCAACAGCGCGCAGTATTCAAGTATGAGGTAGCAGCCATACTTGTCAGCAGCAGGAGCAGCAGGTTAGCAGATCCATAAGGACTGCAGCACCAGCAGCGACCAGTGGTCCCCAAGTATGACAGCAGCATTTGATCTCACTTCCAAAGCAGCAGCAGGAGTAGCTTCTAAAAGGCCTTCCTGTTTATCGGCAGCAGAGCTACCTGCGGCAGGTGCACTTGCTGTTGTATGTTGACAGCAGCAGAGCAAGATGCACCGTCTATCGTAGTAAACCGCGGCAGCACACACAAAGAAGCATCAGTATACGTTTGTTTTTTGTGTACACATCACAAGAGGGCAGCCTTTCTTCTTGCGGCCCAGCCACGTGCTGCCAACACATGCTGCTTCATAGCGAATTACGAGCAACCTTTTCTTCTTTTAGTAAGTAATCTCTTGTTGAAATCGCGGTTCCGCGAGCTCAATGACACAGAAGAAAGGAGTACGAAAAAGAAAGAATTTGCTCTCTCTGTATAGTAATTATATTCATACAAAGACCCCCCTTGGTAATGATGTTGCCCAGGGAAGGAGCGTTCCGTATCATAGTCAAACAACAAAGCTCGTGAAGACTACGGTCAGAGAATGATGAAGAGCCGCCCCCTGTTTTCGTGTTATTCCGCAGGTCTCAAAGAGGAAGAATGAATATTCATGTCATCATTGGCAGCAGCTCAACAGCCGCAGCAACAGTAACAAGAGGCCAGCGAGCGCGGGGGCGAGCTCACTCAAAAGCACACGCATACACCCTCCCGCAGCAAGGGAGGACTGTCAGCTGCTTTTAATAAATTACCCTGGTGTTTACTACTGAATGCACTGCAAACAAAGCTTATTCATAATGGTGCCTCTATCGCCTCTTATCACGCGACTAAGTAAGTAGTGACTGTGTTATGTAATTTGCTATATCATGCCGCCTGTATCGCCCCGTAGCACACGAATACGTAAGTAGTGACTGTATGTGCTTCTTACCAAATACAAATACAAGGGCGTGAGTAGAAGGTGCCTCTATCACTTCTCACCAGACGGGTGCGCACATAGTGAATGCTGTGTCTGCTCTTAAACAGATGATGCCTCCATCGCCTCTTACCACACAGAAAGGGACGTAGTGATCGTATATGCTAATATTTCACATCATAATATTTGTTCCCTCCATTTTTCAATAATACAAAACGTTCGCGGGTAGTCTCAGTGTATACGGTGCTCCTCTACATAATGCTGGCCCTGCCACGTCTTTCAAAAAGAAAAGACAAGTAGTGACTGACTGTACACGCGCCTCTTTTCCTCTTGTTACAGACAAGTATCTTAGTATTGTGTCCATAGGCTCTTGAATATAAATTTATAAATGTATATGTGCTCTTTACGCTTCTTCTTGTAATATGCTCACGTGGGATGTGTGACTGCGTACGCTAATCCTATATATATATATATGTACATGCTTGTGTCCTTCCAGAGAAACGTAAGTAGTGACTGACTGTATGTCTGCCTCTTGTGCCTCTCGCCAGACACACGTGCTTACGTAGTAAGTGTATATGCTGTTATTATATGAACGATGCTCACCTTTGGCTTCTCAACATTGTTCAGATTCCTAACTGTTGACTGTATATGCATTTCGACAGTAGGCTAGCTATATCTCGTTTTGCGCTAGGAATACACAACTAGGGGTGACTGCATGCATCATTATATGCAACATGCTGCCTATATTATCACGTAGTACATGACTGTAGTAGTAGTAGTAATAGCAACTGATTATGATACGAAGCAAGTGACTGCATAGTAGTATCAATACAACATGAAGCACTACGTAAGTGAAAATGAGTATATAGGTCCTTCTTGATTTAGTAAGCAGCTATGAGTGCCTGCTGCGAAAATACGTTTACAGTGAATATGTGTAGGTGCTAGACAGTGGTATGTGCTTACGACTTCGACGGGACCACGCTGACTGCAACGTACATGCAGAGGTTGTGTTAAGGTATGTACATTGCGGTTGTGAGGAGCTGCAGCATGTGTTGCTCTTACAACTACAGCTGTGTTAATGCAGCTACTGCTGCTTCAGCTGCGCTCGTGCGCTTCATGCTGTATTACGCTGATAATAATACTACTACAGCCACTTGCTTCGAATTGAATTGAACCGATAATACTACCGCAGTCACTTGCTACATGTTCTATCCAGCTGATACTACTGCAGCTACTTGCTTCACTTTGTATTGCGCTATGTATACTACTGCACTAACTCGCTTCACGGTGTAGTGTGCTGATACTACTACTGCTGCCACTTGCTTCATGTTGCATGGTGGGACTGCGCGACTTCACGTTATACTGTGCTATTACTACTACTGCACTCACTTGCTTCATGTTATATTTCGCTGCTATTTTTAACTAAATTTACGTGCTTCATGTTGTATTGCGCTAATAGTACTACTGCAATCACTTACTTCGTGGTGTACTGCGCCACTACTTGTGCTGCATTAACGTGCTTCATGTTGTATTGCGCTATTACTGCTACTGCAGTCACTTGCTTCATGGTCTAGTCGGCTGCCACTACTACCGATTCTTGCTTCATGTTTTGTATCGCGCAGGTACTACTGCTTGCACTTGCTACTGGTTGCATTCAGCTGACAGTACTAGTGCAGTCACTTGCTCCAAAACGTACTGCTTCTAAACTACTGAACAGACTGCCCCATGTGGATGTACGCTAATGATGCCATTGTAACCACTTGCTTTATTCGTACTGCGCTGATAATATTACTGCTGCCACTTACGTTTCATTTGTGCTATGCTAGTACTACTGCAATCACTTACGTATAGTACTGTACTGATACTACATAGACTGCAGTCATTTCCTTCATATTTTGATCGACTAATAGTACTACAGTCACTCGCCTCATTTGTTGTATTGCGCCACTAGTACTACTGCAGCCACTTGCTTCATGTGTTGTATTGGGCCAATAGCACTCATGCAGTCATTTGTTTTACGTGTTCTATTCCGCCAATACATTGCCATAACAGTGTGGTTGTATTTTGCTATAATAGCTTGTATGTATGTATATATATATGTATGTGATAGTCTCCTTGTACATTGTTATTATGAAGTGTCAGGTGTGAGTCTTTCCATGTTCTTCCTAGTAGAAAATATATGGTGGTGCTACTGGCATTTCTACGGGTGCCTCTACTAGTGCTGCTGTGGCTACGACAACTGCTGCTGCTGTTTTTGCTGCTGTTGCTTGTTCTTTTTCTTTTACTCCTCTGTGATTGCTACGAAGGCTATTTCTGCTTCTACTGCTCTAGCTCTCCCTTGGGTAGTCTCCTGCGGCTGCTATTACTACAACTGCGGCTGTAACGATATTATTTGCTTGCATGATGAAGCGTGTGTGTGTGTGTGTGCATATGTGCAGCGAAGACACCATTTACTGCTGCTGCTGCCGCAGCCGCTGCCACGCCACCACCGATACCAACGACGGCCCTCCCCCAAAACGGAAGAACGATACACGACTCTACCACATTTGTAACACATAGTGTCAGCAACGTCCACAAGGCCACCCCTTCACAACACATCGTGAGCAGCTACTCCGCGCCGTGCTGGTGGTGTGGCCATTTCAAGTCTCCCTCATTTAACACCAGAAAACCATCAGATGGTGGCAGTAGTAGTAGTAGTACTAGTGGTGCTACTGGTAGGTGTTGTTGTCGTAGTCGTAGTAGTACTGGTAGAAGTAGTAGTGGTAGCAGAAGTAGTGCTGGTAGTAGCTGTAGTAGTAGCAGTAGTAAAGGGCTGTTACAGTTATGGTGGCCGGGTGGACAGCAGAAGAAGCAGCAGCAGCAGCAGGCGCAGCAGCACCAGCATTCTCAAACAGAGAGGGAAATGCACCCTCACGCTAATAATAATGGCAATAAGACTGATATACATACTGGATTACATAGGGCTGGAGGGTATGGTGAAAGATGTATACAGCACATATCATTTCCAAAACTATATATGAATAGCCGCCCTTTCTACCCGGGGGAGTATCATAGTGGATACAACTGGGGCGGTAAGAAGGACGTATATATCCATACAATTGTCAGGCGGATAAATAACTTGGTGACGGGTACGGTGGAACAAAAGCAGGAAAAGCACCAGGAGACAAGATGTCAATTCAGATATGGGAAACGAGGGAGACCACCATATCATGAGGGTGTTACACGTCTTACACAAAAGGCTTTGAACAGCTCTATGCTACTACTGCAATGTTGGGGGGCTGGTAGTACTAGTAGTTGTAGTAGGAGTAGTCGTCCTATTATTATTAGTAGTAGTGGTGATAGTAGTAGTATTAGTAGTGGTAATACTAGCAGTGGTAGTATTAATAGTGGTAGTCATGGTAGTAGTAGTAGTAGTAGTAGTAGTAGTAGTATCAGTAGTGGTAGTATTAGTAGTGGTAGTGGTATTTGTAGTGGAGAATATATTCGCAGAGCAGATGTAGGAGCAGTTGCAGCAGGTAGTATGTGGAATTGGGTGCATGTAAGTTGGAGTACTCCACGTTATTTTACAAGTAGCAAGAAGAAAGCTCAACTGGAAAATGGCAAGCATGGTAGGAAGACTAAAGTTTCAGGAAGAAGTCACAATACTGGTAGCAGTATTAGTAGTGGTAATCATAGTAATAGTAATAGCAGTAGTGGTAGTCGTCGAGGAGGAGGAGGAGGTGGAGCAGGGGAAGGTCATAATAATAGCCACCACCCCTCAGGGACAGGTCATGCAGTGAGTGCTGGTGGTAGTAGTAGTGGTGGTGGTAGTGTCGTATTAGACAACAAACGCATGCGAAAAATATTACGAGTGATAGGAACGAGTGGAGACAGCGAAAAAGGGGAAGACGATTTCTTCACAGCCACATCAGCACACACAAACGCTAGTCACGCAGGGTCGCACCACTACCACAGCGATAGCGACAATAGTAGTAGTAGTAGTAATAATAATAATAGACGTACGAAGACAAGTATGGATTCTTCTTCTCCTCGGACGCGCGTGTCCAATTATAATACGTCTGATATTTCTTCAGCGCATGCCTATAGAAGCAGCAGTGATAATATGTCAACGCCACACGGAATGGCACACGGGAGATGGGAAGGCGGGAACACCTCCGCGTCCACTACGACTGATAGCGGGGGTTTCGACATGCAGGCTATCGAGCAATGCATGCACACGACTATTGAAAGAATGGCGGCAGGAATAGCTGCACTGGCTCCTCATCGAGCTAAGCCGGAAATGTTCGAAAGCATACCCACACAAATTGGCGGTAAGATGGAAATGGGAGCATGTACGGTGGAGTAGTACGTCACGTCATATCACATGTAGCAAGTAACAAATACTAGTTGGCACAAAAACATCTTCTAGTACACACATATGGAAAGTCAGCCCTCTCCCTACTACAACGATTTACTCGTCTTCTCTCCAACGTCTTCATAACGTAAACGTGCTTGCATGCATAATACACATACACACACACAACCACATCATGGCATACACAGAGATATATATAAATACATATGTATATATATATATTACAAGATTTGGTAGCTCACATAAATCCTCCCTACATTAAATTACACATCAATCTTTGCCCAAGATCGTGAAGACTACCGCTTGGCCCAAATAACGAGGGCTATATCCTTCACAAGATGTACAAGCCGGTATGCATATATATATATATATATATACATGCATATATATATACATGCATATATATATATGTATATATACATATACATACATGACAATCATCTTTTGCATCTGAGAATGAGGGATGTAGAAGGCTTGCGACGACAAGGGCTATTTCTACGTATATACACACAAATATATGTTTATATAATTTATGAAGCGCCTTAGAGGGAGAGAGGTATAGCTTGTGAGCCTTCGCCCTCTCAGACAAGCTATACCTCTCTATCTATCTATATGTATATATATGTAATTCAAGAAGTGCCATAGAGAGAAAGAGGTATAGCTTGTCTGAGAGGGCGAGGGCTGTTGCTGTTAGAGCAAGCACATAGTCCGTACGAGTGTTCTCCAGGGGTAGGAGGGGCTACAGCATGCTTGGAGCAGCTCTAATACTCATAGCTATCCTCAGATGGTGATGGCTATAGTTTGCGTAGCAGACGTGTAATTCATATATAGAGAGGGCGACGGCCTTAGCTTGCTTAGCATACATGTGATTCATGGACATGCCCTGGGGAGCGAGGGCTGTAGCTGGCTTTGGCATACATGTAATTCATATACATGTAGAGAGGGCGACGGCTATAGCTTGTTTAGCATATGTACAATAGGGCGAGGGCTATATCTTGCATCGCGTACACGTAACTGGAATATATACATGCCGTAAGGAGCTAGGACATATATAGCTTATTCGTGCTGTTCGTCTACAGAGGCTGTCCCGTACCCCTGTAGATAGTAGCTTCGTTGCTATGTAGCCGTCACAATAACACCTATAAGGCAGCCACATGTGTATATGTATATGTGTATGTATGTATGGAAGTATGAGCGTGTGCGTGTGCTAGTAATCTTGTGTACGGTCTTTACGCAACACAAATATACATCCACACCTCCAGTAGTGATGCGTCATCTTACTCACATATATATATATATATATATATATACTTAGCTGTCTCTCTTCCCATTGTCTTTACTCTCTCTCTCTATATAAAAATATATACATGTATATAGCTATGGTTTGGTGTAATACGAAGAAAAGAGTGGAGGGAAAGACCAGCGAAAGCGTACAAATGACGGTACAATTACGAGGGAATTGACGGTGTAGGTGACGCCTCTAAACAGTCAGACTCAGCCAGAAAGGCTCCTTAGGGAGTTGTCTGCATGCAATTTTGATATACACCTCTATATGACGTATATATGCATACATGTACCGTATATATATATATATATATATGTAAGTACCTGTGTCTATCTGTAAATGCATAGTATACCGCATACATATATATATATATATATATATCTGAGTATCTGTGTCTATATGCAAAGATGTAGTTGATATTATTGAGCTTAGTGAGGAGATATAGAGATCACAGATGTAAAGACGTACTACACGAGTACTTTTGAACGCCTCCTACATATATATGAATATAAAAAGAGGTAGAGACTGAAAGCGAGAGAGAGAGAAAGGGTGAAGTGTTTATAGATATTTGCCATTGGACGTATCCTACGCATATTCTTTGCCTGTGCGGGTTGTACGTATTTGGCATATATTTGCTGTGAGACTGCACACGCTGATCTGTCTGCAGAGGAATCTCTCCCTCTCTTTCTCTCTTAGGTAACAATGGAGTAGTAGACGCTGCTGCTGCTGTGCCCTCTTCTCTCGTTCTCTTAACCACATCTCTTTGAACTAAAAGCTATTAGTTTTTCCTTTCGAAGATGAACAGACATCAAATAAATCTTGTCTAAGGGATAAATGTTATTATGCACTGCATATATACATGTATATATATATACGTATGGTTATATATATACATATTTATACATATGTACATTAGGGGCGCTGCGTTGGATGTAGTGTATATATATGTTTCAACAAGCTACATTCGAAAGTGTATCTCTGAATGTCATGTGCTAGCGTGTGTATTCGTAAAGTACTATTATACTCGAATATACTATTGACAACTCTTTAGTATGTGTTGCTGGGTATGATATATCGCTGCTGTTTGTAGGCCACCGAAGGCCCCTGTCGGAGTACGCGCAAGTCGTTACGCGCAGCTCGACGGTTGTCAATGTGCATGTCTACAGCGACAGCAATATCTCTAAGGCATGCTCTTTTCTCTCTCCCCTCTCTTTCTGCTCCAAACTTTCAAAACGAAAATCAGCTCCACAGGCCGTTCCTCTTAATACGACTATTACTTCTGTGTTTCACATGGGGGTCAATGAGAAAATGCTGTCTCTACGAAGTACCCTACCAGTGTATACATATAGTCGCATATGTTAACCTACATAAACATACGTATATATGGCAGTGTCATCCAGTGTACTATGTATATCCCAACGTTCACATATGTATAAATCTCGCGGGAGGAGGCCTATACACCTATGTTTATATTTTGATACGGATATGTATATGTAGGTATACTTGTAGTGCGCGTCTTGGTATAGCAGCTTGTTGGGCTGCTGCTGGTAGTGCTGTTTCATATCGTCTTCCTAATGGCAAGCAATGGCTGTTTGAGACGCTTTTCGGCTAGTCCTGCTCCGACATAGTCCTCGCTGCTGCTTTCATGAGTGAATAATAGAAATGTTCCAAGCCCTATCACAAGTTAAACAAGCAACACTACGTGTCTGTAGAGCGCAAAAAGCCCTCCCACGCGGCTAGCATATATATATGTATCGGACCGACGCGCCTGATATATATCTATATATGTATATAATATGTGTATGCATATATGTACATATATTGCACGTTGTAGTACCTGAACGACACTCTTGTATTGCTGCAGGCACAGCACAACTTTAGTACGTCTACCTGTTCGCCACCGTCACACCACGCCTACCACCTTCCACACAACAGCTGCAAACATACTCAAATCTGCTTACATGTAATTATAGTAGCACTTCCCGCCCATATGTGTATATATATGTAAGAGAGACAGAGAGAAAGACGTAAGACTCAAATGATTGTGATATCAGTAGAAACTATGGATTTCATCGCGTCTGTATGTATAAATATATATATGTAGAGAGAGAGAGAGAGAGAGACGTGTGGGTCATGGGTTGTTGACGGTCACAGCACCACAAGAAGGTGGCAGTAGCAGCACCAGCACCAGCACACCCGCAGTAGTTGTTGTTGTTGTAGTAATGGTGGTAATAATAGTAGTAGTATTAGTAGTACTACCGGTAGTAGAAACAGCAGCAGTGTGTGAATTTGGTGCTGCTGCTCTGATAGTTGCATCCGGACATCAGGCCAGCCACTCTTTTGATAAGAGCAGCAGCAGTGTGTGAGTGTTACTCACAGCAGTCAGACACCCCACGGTTATTTCCCACAATTAGAATATGCCAGCCCTTTCTCTCGACAGTAGCACGAGTAGTAGTGATATACCCGGTAAAACAGCTAGACACAGTTTCTACAAAAGCAGCAACGGCGGTGGAGACGCCCCCGGACACTTTCTAAGAATATCAGCGGTGGGGGGCAGCCGCTGCGCAGAGGTACAGTCTGACACACTCTGAGTAGAGATATATATATTATCACCAGTCGTCATCAGCAGCAGCAATACTACTGAACAAACCACGTTTGTAAGGCAAAGGCAAGCCACACACGTAAGGCGACAGGCCACAGCCATACACATGAGGAAACAAGCCACAGCCACACACGTGAGGAAACAACCGCAGCCACACACGTGAGGAAACAAGCCACAGCCACACACGTGAGGAAGGAGCTCTGCTGCAGGCGTGCTTCGTTGTTGCAGTTGTCACTATGAGGACAGCAGGCAAGAGAGGCCATTTCTGTCGATAGGAGGAAGTTTGGTGAGGGGCGTTGCTGTGGCAGTAACGACACCAGCCACAGCAGACAGCGTCGGCAAGAGCCTCAACAGCAGCTGCAGCAACAGCAAGTGTAGCAGCATTAACTGCAGGAAAAGCAATTGCATTCATATCTGCGATAGCAAAAGTAGCGTCTACAGCATTGAGGACAACAGCGTCTACAGTGCAGTAACGCCAGCAATACTCATAGAAGCGATAGCCCGGCGGTAGCCACAGCAACCACGGTGCGCAGCACTAGCACCAAAACAACATCGTGTATGCTGCATCGATAATTACTACTGGGGGTTGCTGCAGCATTCTCCTTCCTTTTATAGATGCCTGTATGTACATATTCACAGCATTCTCCCTCTCCCCCTTGGCTGTCTGTATGTACGTATTCACAGCATTCTCCTTCCCCGTTGGGTGCCTGTATGACCGTATTCACAGCATTCTCCTTCGTACGTACGTACGTATCCACTCGATTCACTCGGGCCCTCTAGCGACTACCGCTGATATGCCATGTCCACAATTCTCCTACATAGACATAGTATCACCGCACTAATAATATCATACGTTACACGTATGCTGCTGCTGCTGCTGGTAATGTGCCTGCTGGTGTTAATGCTTTTGCTTTGGCTGCTGCTAATGCCCTTGCTGCTGCTAATGCTCTTGCTGCTCCTGCTGCTGTTAGTGCTCTTGTTGGTGCGGATAGTGTCGGTGGTGGTGGCGGTGCTGCTGCTGTTTTGGGGTGTGCCCTACTGGCGTGTTGAAGCTTCACGAAGTTTTTCTGTTTAGTGCTATCGTTATAATTGTGTCTTCAGCCTTTTGTTGAGTATGTTTGGGATTATCTGGCTGTTATTAGCAATGAAGCGCCATTGCTGCTGGTGCTGCTGCTACCACTGTGCTAATCCTGCTGTGTTGCTGCTGCTACTGCTGGTACTTCACGGTCCTCCTGGTATTGCTGCTGCAATGCTTTTGCTATGAATATGCTGCTGCTCCGCTGGTGCCAGTACTACTACTAGTAGTAGTACGACTGTTGTGCTGGTGCCACTCGTACTGCTGTAGAGTTGCTCTCACTACATTTGCTGTTGCACTACTGCCACTTCATTTGGTGTAACGGGGCTCTCATTGCTTCTGCGGTTGCACTACTGCAAGTACATTTCATGTTTTGCTGCTCTCACTGCTTCTGCTGTTGCACGGCTGCTGCTATTGCTAGTGCTACTGCTCTTATTACAACAACTACTACTAATGTTACTGTGGTAGAGTCGCGCCACTACTCCTGCTGTGTCAGTTGTACTAGAGTTTTTACAATGCTGTTGTTTGATGGTGACGATGTGGGGCTGTCACCTCTTTTTCAAATCTGGTGGACACGCAGGTTATGTCTGCTTTACGAGCAGCAGACCCCACGTGGACCCTTCACGAAGAAGCCGATGGCACTATTAAAGTTCAACTGCCCAAAGTATGCCCTGCATAACGCTACCACTCCCACCACCACCACCACGGCAACTGACATATGTGTCTATGCATATGTCTATGTGTATGTAGGAGCAGCCGCAGCAGCAGAAGTTAGAAGGTCTTTGCAAAAAAACGAAGTCTTCCTTTGAGAGACGTGCCGCCTTTGCTTTTTTCGTGCGTCACAGACATGCGACACGTATTCTCTCTTTCTCTCTTAGTCTGTGTCTCTCTCTCTACCTCTATATATACGCATATATATATAGTGGTATGCCAGTACATCTTGATATGCTTGTTATTGACGACGATGCATATAAGAAAAGCAGGCATTCTTTATATTGAAAAAGCGATCACCATTTACAGACTAACTATGTACACTCACTACTAGTTCTTCCATTTTCTTCGCTAGAAGAAGTCGTATGCATGTGCATGCATGCCTGCACACGCCTCTCCATCTGTCGTTGTATTATGCCCTCGTCTCATCTTGTACACACACATATTATATATAATATATATCATATATATATGAGTCTATACAATATATATAATATATATATTATTTAGAATATCAATACGTTATATGAAAAGCGTCCCCAGGTAATCTTGTAATCTTTCTATGCAGATGAACGTCATACGTTTCTCATGAATAGCTTTATTATATTATTCCCACCTTGTCTTGATATGTCATAATATGTTTGAAAGAGGAACGAAGAGTCAATTCATGCATAAAGAGTGTATACGTAAAGTTGGCTGCCGAGCGTCATTTGGGTGAAATGCATGTAGTAATAGTAGTAGTGGGAGTTGCTGTATTAATATCTGTATTTGTATCAGTAGCAATAGCAGTAGTTTCAAGAATCAACAGTTATAGTTGTAGTAGTAGTAGCAGCAGTAGTTGTAGCAATGGCAGTGTTACTTGTAGTAGTAGTAGTATCAGTTATATTCAGCAATTGTTGTGGTAGTAGTAATACTGGTATTAGTAATACCTTCTGGTAAGTAGTAATACTAGTAGTAGTAATGCTAGTGGTAGTAGTAGAAGTGTTAGTAGCGTCAGTAGCAATAGTAGTAGCAGTAGGAGTACATTTAGTAGTAGTGGTAGTAGGAGGAGGATGAGGAGGAGTATTAGTACTAACCTTAGTGGTAATGTAGGTAGGAGTAGCAGTATTAGTAATAGTAGTAGTAGATATGTTATTTCGTACAACATCCATCCGGTCTGCGGCATTTTTGTACTTCGGTCTTTTTGTTTTCTGTTGCTCCGTAGTTGGACGACGAAATGCGCAAGCAGCTGAAGGCAAAGATGAGAGCTCTACTTGTAACGGTAAGGTTGTTATGCCTCTTCTCCTGCTGCCAGAATATATTCCTACGCACAATAACTATATATTTTATATATATACAGAAACGTTTGTGCATGCGTAATGAAAACTATAATACGTACACAGCAGTGGGTACTTGCGTAATAGTAACTATGTTATATTAACAGCAGTATGTGCTTGAATAGTAATAATTATATATTTATACACAACAGTATGTGTGGTTGCATAGTATGGACTACATATACACAGCAGTGTGCGCTTGCGTAATAATAACTGTAATATATATACACAGCAGTGTGTGCTTGATTAATGATGATTCTATACACACAGCAGAGTGTGCTTGCATTCATACCTATATATACACAGCAGTGTATGCTTGCATAGTTGTATACACACAACAGTGTGCGCTTGCATAGTAATGACTACACAGCAGTGTGTGCTTGCATGATATTGACTTTATAGACACCACGTTGTGTGCTTGCATAGTAGTAACTTTCCAGATACCGCAGGGTGTGTGTGCTGGCATCATATAGACACAGCAGTGTGTGTGTGTGTGTGTGTGTGCTGGCATCATATGGATACAGCAGCGTGCCTGTGTGTGCTGGCATCATATAGACACAGCAGTGTGTGCTTGCATAACTGTCTATTGACACAACTGTATATTTACAGCAGTGAATGCCTGCATAATAGTAGCTGTATATACACGGCAGTGTGTGCTTGCATTATGACGACTATATGTACACAGCTGTGTGCATATGTAGTGACAGCAAATACACAGTAGTGTACGTGCAGCGGTAGGAGAAAGCGCTTCTCTTCTCCTTTTCCCTCGTCTATTTTCGCAAAGAATATATATACCCCAATGAATTAGTGGAGCCACGTAAATTGTTGCCTTTTTCCTTCATTCTCGCAGAACACGTGTAGCAGAGTGATGCTGTGTTTTGGAGCTGATGCCGCAGCGTACACATCGCAATAGTAACAGCAGTAGCCGCCACAGACGTTTAAAAGAGCAAACTGCGCAGAGATTTTGCTGCTACTTGGTCTTCTTGCCTGTCATGCTATTGCCTCATAGTCATTGTATGACTTGGAGAGCCATCACTTCTTATGTTGTCTTCTGTAAAAAAACCTCCTGCTGCTGTTGCTGGTAATGCTGTCATTTCTCGAATTGCTGCTAATGTTATCATTGCTGCTATTGCTGCTATATGTAGTATTGCTGCTAATGGTAGTATTGCTGCCATTGCTGCCGATGTTAGTAATACTGTCATTGCTGCTATATGTAGTATTGCTGCTATTGCTGCTGATGCTAGTAATACTATCATTGCTGCTATATGTAGTACTGCTGCTATTGCTGCTAACGTTGTTATTGCTGCTGACATTATTGTTGATGCTCACGTTCTTATTGCTGCTGTAGCTGCAAATGCTAGGATTGCTGCTGTGGCTAGTGTAATTGCGGCTGCTGGTGCATGTGAACGCACACGCGTGAGTGAGATAGACGCGAAGGAGGACGAGACGCACAGCCTCACATCTGTCGTGCGGCAGAGGAAGAAGCCGTACAACTCGAGTAGTACTACTTCCACCAACTGAATGAGAAATTAGCCCTCTCATTGTTATGAATGATAGAGCCTCTGATGTTGCTGACCACAACTGCAGCGTTATCTGTTGTCGCTGTTGTTGCTGCATGTCATATCTCTCTCTCACTCTCTCTATATATATATCTATGTGCGTATGTATATATACTGTATCTATTTATATGCATATGTATATATAGGGTATCTATCTAGCTCGATGGACGTATACGTGTATATATGCATATATGTATGTGTACCCTCCTAGTAGAAGGTGGCAGCGCAGTCAATCTTTTTCCGTCCAGTGGACACAGCGCCCGTAGCAACATTCTACTGTTGCGCTCCTCCACATCATTTTCCCACGTTTCTGCTGCAGCTGTTAAACGTTGTCAGTATGGCACCATACCTATATTTACATAGGCCTATACACATAGACATATACACACTGACACATAAAACGCTCAGGCACTCTGTTTGAATGTTCTATGCGGGTGTGAGGAAGGGAAGCATGCTGGCTGCGTGCAGCTAGTGTGTGCTTGTGTGTGTGTGCTCTTGCTGCTGCTGCCTCCTTACGCTGGGCACGCTGTGCTAGAGAGGCGTGGATACCGTGTTTTCTTAGCTGTAGCTTGTTTTCGTTTCCTGTGCCTGCTACTCGAAATGTGTTTTCGTCTATGAAAATGCATGATACATGAGATGAACCCTCTCTCTAAGCAGTGTGACGGCTGCTGCTGCTGCTGCGTCCTCACACAGAAGTCTTCACTGCTCTGCTTCATACTGTTATCAGCCGCTGCCATGCGTTGTGAACTTCGTTCTCTACGTAAGATCTGCAGTGGAATATGGCTGTCGCCAAGAATAATAGCTACTGCACTACATTTTTCGAGATTTATAGTACCAGTAGTAGTAGTGAATCTCCTTCTTCTTAGCTGACACGGAAGCATGCTGCTGTGTCGGCTTGCTGCCGCTAACTAGTACAGCGGGTCTCAGCGAAAGAGGATAATTCACGCGACGCCGCCAACTTTGCGCTGATGCTGCCTGCCGCTGGTGCAGCTGGTGCAATTTCGCCCCCTGCTGCTGCTTGGTGGGAAGCAGTGTTGCTGCTGCCGCTGGTGCAGGGTGGTTTCGTTAGTGACTGCTCCCTCGAGTCGCAGACGCGTTCGAGACTTTTGCATTTGAGTGCTGCTGCTACTGCTGCTGCAATTGAAATGGGATGACGACCTGCTGCTGCTTCCCCTTGTCACTCAGTTCTGCCCATATCACCGGCATACGCTGCCGAGGCTTTCTTTAGACTCTTTGAATAAAGAAAAAGGTGTCTCATGAAATTCTCCATTGTCTGGAAGGTTGGTTCCTGCTGTTGCAGGCTAAGAGTGAAGTACGTAACTTGCGACAGGCAGGAAGAAGCCAATTGCACCGCCTGCAATTCAAAGTGCGCTCTATCGACGATAATCAGCGACGGGCAGTTAGATGTCGCTTTGACAACCCTCATGGAAAGTCGCCTACACCAATGTGATAAGGTGTTCGAACAAGTTGCACAGAATGTTTTGCCGTAATTATGCTTAGCACAGCCAACGCACATCGGCAGCCGTGGTCTCGTAAATCAATCCTTTCTCAGTCGCTGCAATAGCAACGCAAGCATTGCAGCAGGATGCCTCTCTTGCTGCATGTATAGGCTAGGTCCAGAAAAACGGATAGAAGCAGCGAACGCGACTCAAAGTCTGCATCAAGACCTTCCTTTCTGGCTCATAACGTGATGAAGATATATATCCTGTAGAGCAGCTGTAGTCATCTCTGTTCCACAGATGAACAACGTGGTCGCCAGCGGACCGCAGTCTATTCTTGTAAACTTGTTCCGGTTTCAGTTAAACGCAAACTTTCTAGATAGCGCATGAATCGGACGTGAATGTGCGATACCGCGGAATGACTACTGATGCATACTCAGTGTATATACCGGGGAGTTCCGGGTGCATAGAACCGTATGTGTTACACAGTGATATGATTCGACTAGCACTTCAGCTTCTCGTTACAGGGAAAGCTAATTGCTTGGTTGTGCGCAATGTTATGTAAGTTTGGCGCGCATTAGACTTCCTTCACACGTAGTAAAACCACTATTTTACCATTATTTCTATGACAACATGCCAAAAAAAGACATGCATAGCTATTAGTGTTCCACGCAAATGCATTTTTTTACCCCTGGGCATCCTAGCTTGATGGCGCACGCGCCTGAGCGTTTACTGAATCTTCAGACTGTGCAGGTTTTACAGGACGTACGTATGTTCGTCGTAACGATAGAGTCGTGCTGACTTTTTTTTTGAGGTCGAAATTTCAATTCCGTATCAGCCTCCTTTTCGACCTGTGGGTGCAAGCGCACAACTTAATCAGAGTCGACTGTCTCTGTGACTCACGGTGGAAACATAACCTGCACACACATAGACTCGGACCTGGAATACAGCTCTTGTGCTGTTGGTCTTCGATACTAACGCGATAAATACTTTGTTCGCTGGGTATGCTCCCGTCCGCGGTCCTCATCCCGCAATCAGATAGCAGGCACTTCGTCAAACACACTTATTACCTCTACGCATCATGGAGGCAGTACCAGATAGCTGCGACAAGGCTTGCAACGAATGCAGGCTGAACGCCGGACTGCAAGCACCATTTTTTGTGCAGCAGTGGTCAACCACAGAAATGGCGACAAGACACTCACTTTCATAGTAGCTGCTAAAACACACGCGCAGGATAGTCCAGTTCTACTTGTAGGTTCTTCACATTCCACCCGCGTTGCAACAAAGTAGTGGCGTGCATATTAGGGTTGTGCACGTTGCATTACTAAGCCACCGTCGAGGCGGCGTTGTGAATAATTGTGGGCGGCTCTCCGTTCTCTGACATGGAATTTGGCAGTGATTCCATCACTAAGCCGCCCGGACGCGGTTTTACACACTCTGCATTTGCAAGGGTGGCTGGCGCAGCCTGGCGTTTAGTACAGGTCGGTGCTTACACCTACAAGTTTAAAAAATATCGCTCTATGGTACGAAACTGTGGTAGAGATGCGTCCTCCTTAAACGTCACGTTGAATGCAGATGCTGTTCTATACAAAGGGAGGTACACACAGGCAGGCACATGTCAACATAGTAATTCATATCAATATAGGCATCGTCTCTACTACCGTTCCTTCTTGCGCTGCACTCTACTATGGTATTGCCGAGTCGCGTGTCGACTGGGGGGGAAGGGGGCGGAGAGGCGCTTTTAAGGGGACACGCACTGGAGAAGCACGACACGAACACCACTAGAAGAACATCGCTCTTCGCTTCCATTCCTCCCGGTGGGCCTACTACAACTGCTATGCCCAGAGAGAGTCTCACACACACAACGTATGAAGCGTATGGTACATGAAGACCTGCCGCGATAAGACAATGGGCATACACAATGAAACAAAAACGTCTCGTCCACATATCAAAACGATGCAGCGTTGGCAATGGGGCCTGCGGCAGATGTACCCGGCTCATTATCACTCTGCAGCATGTCAGTCGCTTGGAAATTACGCGGCACACGCTGATCCGACCTGTAAAGGAAACCGGGTGCGTGGCTGCGGCTGCAGTTGTCGCCTTCGCTGTAGTGCACGCAAGGGAGGAGCGAGAAAACAGGAGAGACCCTGGAACACCCTCTCATTTACGCTGACAAAACAAATTCCACTAGTAGAAGTGACAGGACCAGCAGTTTCCAGCCAGCAGAAGCATTTTTCCGGACATTTATACAAAGCCAGGCAGGCTTTTGCGTGCGCACGGGAATAGTAGCTGGAGTGTCCTGATATGACTACATCACTGCAAGGTAATTTCGTTAGACGCCCATAGTAGAAAATCCTACTCCAGTAAACTCCCCATGAGGAAGGGATCAATACCCGTTAAGATCAGTACAGACCCAGCGGCAAAGCCCCCTTGTGAGCGTACGTGAAAAACGAGGGAGGAACGTCTCCGAACATCAAAGAGGCATGATGAAGCGCAGGAATCACACGGATCACTCGCACTTGGCGTTTTTGTAGAAGACGGAACCGCCTTGCCAACAGAAAAGGCCGCCAGGCCAGACATCCCTGCGAAGTAGTGTCTACAACTACGCAAGAATTTTACGGCCAAGGAAAACTAGTGACCCATACTGTTGCCATGAATGCGTACCACGGCAGCTTGTTGATTTCCGTGGTAAACGGAATGGATCTCTACCACGTATCAGCCTTGTCATCCGTTTCTGTCTCAGTAGTAGTTAAAACTTCAGCTGGCCTATATTGATCTTCGGTGTCGCACATGGTGGTAGTCTTCCGTTCTCTAGCGTTGAACGAGTATACCAGAGCATAATGAAACAGAGTACAAATGCACAAAGCGCAGATACTCGTCACTAACTGCAGGCACTGTGTATACAAAGGCGGAGGTCCACATATACGGGGTCCTTCCCATATGCGACAGCTACTACGGTATACAACGCGCCTCCGCTACCACTCCCAGGTGGAACGGGACGCCCTGGCTCGGCCAAGCACAACCTCGTTCGTGTGGGAGCGCCGCACTTACTACCAGCGATCGGAATGGACCCCCTGCTGTTGTACAGGTGACCACAGCCCACCTTAAGAACCGGCGACACGTATGCGCCTACACATGCGTCATTTGACTGCATCTGGAGACTGGGGGTTGTGACTTGAAAACACAGGGGCTATGCAATAGTGCCTGTAGCTTCATAGCGTAGTTCGATGGAAAGGCAAGCGCAAATGCGGGTTACCTTTCGCATCTCCATTATTTCGATTGTGTCCCTGCATCCTCCGGATGACGCCACACGTGTCTGAGTCTGTTGTGTGCGCAGTTATTGTTCGAAGGAATAAAAAAAGTTCTAGTGAAACTGTGACGCAACGTAGGAGCAGCTCTCCGAGCTGGTAATATAGAAAGGACGGGCCGCAGCACGGTTGTGTCTGTGTATAGCGTAGTTCCCCCTGCAGCTTTTCGCGTGAGCAGTCTGCTCCAGTTCAGACCCACCGCAAAATGCCATCAACGCCAGTAAGCAGAGCGAAGACTTTCTCTGGAAAGCTGCCTGAGGCAGCTGTCGACTCCTTGGCTGTTTAACCGATGAGACGTTCCTACGAATTGCCTCTTAAGCTGCGGCACACTAGCTGATTACTTGTGAAGCTAGTGGCAGCTTCAGCTTTTACGCTCTACTCTCGTGTGGCCACGCCTTATAGGCTTTTGAACGGGAACAAACTCAAAAAAAGGCTGTGTGATTATATACTATAAATACATATGGGACTTGCTTATCTTAACACCTGCGTATGTCAATGGTGTATGTGTGTACAACTTACATACAAACTGGACAGCTCGTCGCAAAGCAGTACGTCGTTTGCAAATTTCGATTACAGAGCACGGGGGGAAGATACCGTAATTCAGCTGGGAGCACGAGCCCCAAAGTATCTGCGCATCGCTGTGGCTGATGTATCGAGCTAGCCAGTAATATTATGTCTGCACTAAGTATATAGGAATGGCGCCCTCGTTAATATCTACATATAATCCGACGTCGAAGACTGTACATATACCCGACGCTTGTCCGAGAGTCCATCCACGACCTCCTTTCCTGTTAAGGTAGTACACGACTACTCACTTGCACGTTTTTCGTGCTCTGAAGTGACAGTGCGAGGCATATGCAGCGCATGTGTTCTATGGTGAAACTGCGAAGGAATATTGCAGCGCATGTGCTCTGATGTAATAGTGCAAACGCATGTAAGCAGCGCATGCATGCGGTTTGTGCGTTTTCGTCACCGCTCTGACAGACCAGCTCACAAATGGAGTCGTGCGATAACGCGCGCGCGCGTGAATGTGCGGTATTGAAATGCCTTGCGCACCATCGCGTACCTGTTAGTGTGTGGCTCTGATTGTATACGTACTAACGTTTGTTCAATCGTGTCGCCACTTTATAGGGCTCGTACACCACCCAGTACTCCTGTACGCGCATGAGAGCTGTCATAAGAAGCGTGGCTCGTCTTTTGCCGTCGCCTTATTCCTTGGCCGTGTATAATACATCCAAAGCCCTTCTCTCTCTCTAAATATATATAATATATATTTATATATGAAGGCAGACGATCATCGACATACATATATGAAGGGAGCTATACCCCAAATATGTTTAAATATCCAGATATATATCTCTCTAGGGAAAAAAATGAGGGCAACCAGTCGATTCTGCATACATATCTGTATATATATATATATATATTCATGTGTACGAATAGACGCGTTCAATCTTGCTTTAATACATTTACAAGTAAACAGATCGGGCTATGCGCCCTGATAGCTCTCTTCCACCGCAATACTGCAGCAACCGTTGATACACATGCTCCTGTACTGCCCGTCTGCTATTCCTTCACTGTCAACGGCTGCACAGCGGCAGCGCACGGTCTTATTTGCACACATAACGTACGTATTAATATTATACACGCAACAACATGTGGACAGCATACATATATATATGCATATGTACGCCAGGCGTCTAGAGAATGTTCTATAGAATAGGCCCCATATGTAAAACAGATGATGTTATATACGCCAGTCGTAGTATGCGGACAGGACAGATTTATATACACATTCCCAATATGCGGACACAAAACATTTATGTACGCGTCCCCGACATGCGGACAGAACATACTTATGTACGTGTCCTCAATATGCTGACACACATATATAGAATATAATTATATGCGCCACTAGACGCAAAACAGCAGTATATATATATATATATACATAAATACATAATACATAACATATATATATTGTACATACATACGCAACCAATACGAGAACAGATCATAATACACGCGCAGCTCCCACAGGCGGACAGAACACAGTCGTTCAATCGTTCCCAAATTGACTGCTCACATAATAATCAGCCGCCACACATATATAGATACGATAGTCCGGAGAGCATATATAATATATATATAAAGATGAGAGAGAGAGAGAGAGATAGATAGATAGGGAGAAAGCGCCCATAGTGCTAATAGTACTGCTGCACACAGTGGGAGCTCTTGAGCGTTGTCGCGTATGTTGTACATATGCAGTGGTAACCAGTCAGCGTTCTCCGAAGGCTCCCCTAGTGTGCGTCGTCATCTTCTCTCTCTGCATGCTCATATACATGCTCATATACGTGCACACTATGCACGCTTACATATGGGCATGCCATTCATGGACTATACAGGGAGAAGGACCGCCATACTTACTTCGCAAAAGTCATGTACGAATATACTTCGTGACGGCCATTAGGAAAACTACGCACATTATTGACTCACACTTATAGATGTACGTCCTTTTGCATGTGACGTGAGAGCACTCAGTGGAAGTAGTCGTTTCTTTTCAAGTCTTCTTCGAATAGAAACGAGATGCACAGACAACGTGTGCACACTGACACGTCTGCGCTGCGGTCCCGAAGAGTCACGTACGGAGGCAGGGTATCTCTACGTAGCGTCATAATGACGCACAATTCGCCTTCAGCCCGGGTTTCTCTCTATCGCTCCTCGTTAACTACGCCATAAACAAAAACCGCCTCCTCTCTTCTCGAGAAAAGTTTTCTTTCTACACCATACGTCGCCGGGGTGTCAGAGCCGCCAGTACCAACGACGCAGCAGCTCTAACAACACCCAAGCAATAATAAGAATAGCAGCCGCAGCGATAATATCATAATAACAGCAGCAATAACAGAAGAGCAGCAACAATGACAACAGCACGACCACAGCAGCAGCAGCACGAGCAAGCAGGAACCTCGAGCGCTCAAGCGCAGATTGCGTAAGGCGATCTGCCTACATCTGAATACACACCAATCACGCACAAAAGGCAAAACAGAAAAGGGAGGAGAAACGTATACATAAGTGAAGACACTTGCATGCTTGCGGAATGTGAACTGACCTTGCATGCATGCCGGAGGTAGGGACGTGCAACTACCTACCACATACCTTGTCTCCACTTGAATATTGAACGGCCGTGATATCTCAAGTATGGCTCTATACAATGTCTACCTCGCATATATGTACTGTCGAACATGCGTTCTCTCCCCTCTCTCTTTGTGTGTGTACGTGTGTGTGTTTGTGTGCGTGTTTAGAGTGTGCATGGGTGTTGTGTGTGTGTGTGTGTGTCAGACTCTCTCGCTCTGTATCTCTTCAATACTCTCTCTCTCTCTTTGTATCTTTCTCCGTCTCCATCTCTCGCCCTCCATCGTAGTCTCCCTCTCTCTCACCCTCTCCTGTCTGTTTAAGTGTCTCTGTCCGTCCTTCACTACTCTCTGTCTCTCTCTCCCCTCACCTCCTCTTTCTGTCTTTTCTACCATTATCTCTATAATCTCGCTCCTTCTCTACCTCTCTGCCACGCACTATATGGCATCCTGTGGGTGATGAGGTATGGTAGAACACTTGCAGAGGATTGCACTTATACATATAGATACATGTATATACATAACAGGGCAGACCGAGTAGTACTACTTGTAGTAGAGGTGCCACTATATGTAGTTTATATATATATACAAATTTGATATTATTCGCTTCTCTGGACTGACACTAATTTCGTAATTTGCCGAAATCACTTCTGAAAAATGTATGTACACGGTCGATATTTCGTAAGACGAGCCTCTCTTACATACTTGACAACTACACTCATATACATATATATACTTATACATATATACCTGTACACGTGTATGTATAATACAGCTTCGAGCGCATGGGTTTCCCTGCACATGCATATGACTGAGTAAGTTCTTTTATGCCCTCTTCCCAGCATCACTACTCATTCGTGTCTGCTGCAGACATATATACGTGAAGGAAATGAAGTGTACAGCAAAACCATTCACTGCTGCCGTCTGCAGGCGGTCCCTCCATTACATATGCACAGCCGTAGTATGTCATCCATTAAGTGATACATGTGTTGTAACTATACGTATATACGTATATGTATATATGTCTATACGTATGTATATATGCACTGGTGCTGCTGTGTGTCATTCAAGAAGTCAAACATGTGCCATGAATATATATATATATGCACTATGTCGATTGTATAAATATAATGGACAGTCGTAGTATGTCATTCCACATATAGTTGATGTGTTATAATCATTTATATATATAATATATATATATATATATATATGCATCTATATATATGTCTGCGTACGTATATATGCACTGGCGTAGTACGTCATTCTACAACTTGATACATGTGTTTTGTATAATATATATATGTATATCTATACACAACACATATATACATAAGTCTATATATGTGTATATGGGCAGCCGTAGTATGTCGTTTCACAAGTAATACTAAGTGTTATAAATATATATACGTACATAGCATACAAATATGTATATATATAAATATAAGTGCGTATGTATATATGCTTAGCATATCATAATGTGAATAACATACATACTAGAAAGATCTTTCTCCACTTACTTGTACGCTATATCCGCTATCATTTCTCGAACAGAGTGACCGGGGTAATCGCTCTTCACAAGCTTCTCCTGCGCAAAACACATTATCATAGATACTACTCAAAAGACCTTGTAGTGGGGCGTTCTCCTCTGCAAGACTACGTAACTGTCGATATAACTACTAATATTCAGTGGAAACCGACTATCTCAAATCAGGCTGTGTTAGCAAGTACGCCTACGGCCAGTGTAGCACGCGCGTACTTGTTTCGCTTAGCCACGGAAACGGGGCACAACGTACGTAATAATCACACACAGTCCACCACTGTGGAGTTCTAGTATAACAGCAGCAACAAGCGTACTACCAGCCCCCACAACCGCATTCATATATGCAGCGACAGAAGCCTCAGAAAAACCACACACAACACATATACTCTTCCACGTGCACCGCCTACCTTGGCGATACTATCACTAAGGGGCAAGATAAATGTCACACTAGCATCTACAACAATATATATATATATAATATTTTATATCTATGTATATTTATATATATGTATTATATATATATATTTTGCATATTACTTTACTTGCAGAGAAATATACAGACATACATATGTAGTTGCAAATATACATTTGTTTTCATGTACACATATATATATAATATATATATATATGTATGCAAGCAAATAGGTACATCTTTTACCATCGCCTGGTAGCAGCCCCAGACAGCACACTGTATCGACCATATCACTACAGAAGAGCAGTATATAACTACAGTAGGACATACAACACAACACATATGTAGAACCCTACTATTAGGTACATATATATATAAATATATATATATATATATATATATATATGGATGTAACTTAAACAATGCACACAGGTACAATCCTTCAAAAAATGTTAGTGGGGACATACAATGCTTACATTGACACGTATCAGAGAGCTTCAAAGTCAGTCTGAACAGCACGTCAGTACGTATTTATAGAGGGAATTTCCTAGCAACGAAACACTACCAGCACAACAAAAATTAAGTAGTCAACAAAGCGCTTCTGCTGCTGCAGCGACAAAAGCTGCCCGCCTCTCTTCACATACATACACATACACACTTCACATTGATAACACAATTTACGTATGTAGTTGTAGTAGTAGTAGTAGTGCTTTAGTACTAGTAGTAGTAGTGCTTTATTAATAGTAGCGATACGACGCAAAGAAAAGGAGGAGTGTATTAATACGAACCAGTACTACTAGTAGTATTATACGTCGCAACGGTACGATGTAAATCAAAGACAAAATGTGTAATGTCTCAAAGCTTTTTTACATGGTTAAGGCCTCAAAAAACACTCTAGCAATAAAGAGAGTATAGGAAGGAAAGAATTCACAAAAAAAAGGAGAAGGAAGAGGAGGAGCAGCAGGTGAAGGAAATTAATGTGTACTTGCAAACGCGAGGAACGTACCAGTAGAAGTCCTACGCACGGCTTCTGTGGAGAGTGCAGCAGCAGGTACTTGTGCTATCCCACCTAATAACGCACAAGCAGCACCACGTCATGTACAAGCAGCAACAGCAATTGCACAAGCACAACAGCAGCAGCAGCACGTGTACAGGCACCAGCAGACGGCAGCAATACGTAGTGCACGCAGCAACAGCAGCAAATGTACGTTCGCGCAGCAGCAGCAGCACCAGTGGCACAAGAACACAAGCAGCAACATGCGCGTAAACAGCAGCAAATACACAAGCACCAACAGCAGATAAAGAAGCAGCACATGTGTGTAAGTGTGTCTGTGAATGTGTGTGTCTGTGAGTGTGTCTATGTGTCCGTGTCTAACATATGGGGGCCGAGAAATAACCGTGCAATACTACATATAGAGAGTATCCAATAGAAAGATAAGTACTTACTATTTATGTGTGCGTTTCTCCCTGTGCGTATGTGTGTGCGTGTGTGTGTGTGTGTGTACGTAAATATATCATATATACATATGTATCACATATATATGGGTAAACGTTTTGACGTGTGAGGGGATAGAGAATAGGAAACTCAGAATTTTTTTAGGGATGGAATTCTGCAGAGAAGAAGAGTGAAATATAATATCGAGGAAAGACATAGAGATAGCGACACGTATACAGGAAAGACATAGAGATAGCGACACGTATACAGGAAAGACATAGAGATTGCGACACGTATACAGGAAAGACATAGAGATAGCGACACGTATACAGGAAAGACATAGAGATAGCGACACGTATACAGGAAAGACATAGAGAATTGCGACACGTATACAGGAAAGACATAGAGATTGCGACACGTATACAGGAAAGACATAGAGATAGCGACACGTATACAGGAAAGACATAGAGATTGCGACACGTATACAGGAAAGACATAGAGATAGCGACACGTATATACAGATATAAATACATATATGGAAAAAGAGTGTAGTACTCGCTAACAACACGCGGCTAACAAAACGCGTTCTACCAACAGGCGTAATTATTTACAATACATGACGCAGTAAGCTCGCCCTCTGCTCCTTACTGCTTCAATTCGAGAGCAAATAGAAGAACTACTTCGAGAGACGCATATCTAAGTCTACTTGTATAATATGTATGTACGTAGTGCGTCTCGCTCCCCAAGCAAACAAGCGGCGCCCCGACGGGAAGGCAATCAAGAATACTCTAAATAAGAACGACTCGTCACGACAGTAGAAGTAACAGGATGGTGATAAAAGAGGACCCCACAAGAACATTGAAAAGCGACTTGAATACGTAGACCATCTACAAACTAAGGCAACGACAACGACGATTACATACAACGCTTCGCCGAAAAAATAGTGCATGTAAAGTGCAACAAGCCACAGATCACTAGCAGCACCAGCAGCAGAAGCAGCGTGATAATAGCAACACCAGCCGCAGCAGCAGCAGCAGTGGCAGCAATAGTAGCAGCAGTAGCAGCGGCAGGGGTGATAACAGCAGCAACAGCAGCAGTCACAGCAGTAGTAGCAGCAGCAGAGTCATAGCAGTAGCAAACAGCATAGTAACAGGAGCAGCAGCAGGAGAAGGTAACAGCAGCGCAAAAATAGCAGCCGCTGAAGTCGAAATACCTCGTAAGATGGCAGAACAACAGTAGCGTCAGCGCAGCAGCAGTGACAGAGAAATCGCAACAACGGTGCAGCATTGCATGCAATCACGGCACTGAAGAAGAAGAGTAGCAGCAGAATAGCACCAACAAAAGCAGCTGCAGTGTAGGACAGTAGCAGCAGCAGCAGGGAAGTGCGACAGCGGCAACGAAGGAGCAGCACCACCAGCAGCCATGCAGTAGCATCAGAATTCCAGTGGCAAACGCAGCTGCACTCTAAGGCAGTTGCATCAGGAGCAGCAGCGATGTACTATAAGCACTGGCAAAGCAGAAGCAGCAGCACTATCTGAAGAAGCACCAGCGCACCACGGGCGAACGAAGCAACAGCAGCAGCAGTAACAACAACGTCGCAGCGACTGCAGCACAAACAATGTAGGAGCAAGAGGAGGAGGAGGAGGAGCAGCAAACAACAAGGTAGCAACGAAAGCAACACAGACGAAGTAGTAGGAGGAGCAGCAACAGCACGCAAAAAAGAGCAGCTGCTTTCGCCGCGAGAATTCCGATGCTGCAGCTGCATTGCTGCTGATTCTGCTGCTCCTCCGTTGCTGCTGTCGCGTTTTTCTTCTGCTGCTGCTGCTACGACATGAAAACTGCAGAACAGCAGCCGCAACGGCAACGCAAAACACTACGACCCTAACAGTACGACTGTAATACGCAAAAAAAGAGGGAGGTGTCTTAATGCAACTTTTCTTGACCACCTTCTATACCACCCCTGGGGCTGAGCAGTTGCTTCAAAGCGCCATCACAATATGTATGTGCGGACATCCTCTCTATATTACAATTACTCAATGCTTCCCACCCTTTCACTACTACGCTATGCGTCAGTCACGCATTATACAACATTATGCTTGTGACCTTTCCCCTACGTAATATTGATTTATACATATATAGATATACTGTACACTTCATTCACGTATTGTCTAGCAATTTGCGTTATACCTCCCACCCTGTGTAATATCCACTGATACATTAAAGAATGATAGATATATATATGTATGCTCGAATATACATATATGGATAGTACGGGCTCATCCATGTGATTTATTATATACTGTGTGATATCCCTCACGCCGAGCTGCACAGGCATATATATATATATATATGTAGGCGTGGGCAGCTCGACCTAACACGTCTTATATGGTATGTAAGACAGAGATATCTTACAGGCTCTACGCACATAGATTACAGATATATTTTTGTATATATATATATGTGCACATACGCATATATGTGGCGTCGGTGCTTCCTCTATGCAGCATTAAGTGTGTCTATGAGTGGTTTCCAAAAAGAGAACGCAAAGCCAGCAAATAGGAAGTCACGTCAGTGAGAGACTGACGTCAACAAGTGAGATGCGTACGGATATAAGTGACAACGGTAGTGAGGGATAGTGACTATTAGGAGGCGGCGGTAGGGAAAAAAACAAGTAATGAAGAGATGCACGAGAGGGAAGAGGGGGGGGGAAAGAAGGAGGGGGAGAGGAAAGAAGAAGGAGGAGGAAGAGCAGGAAAGCAGGAATCTGGCTGAATCTACTGGTAAGGGAACACAGATAGACAACACACTGGTGGAGATATATATATGTACCTACATATGTACAGCCATACGTACGTCTATGTATACACGCGCGCAGAGGTGCGGAGTGTATAACAACGAGAAAGAGACAGTAATTTTAGAGAAAGAAACATATGAATATATTAACGACGAAAGGCAAATAGCAATCCTAGTGAATAGGGGGAGATAGTAATGATCTTAGTCGTGGGGGTAGTGGTGTTAGTGGTGATGTGAAAGAGGAGGAGGAGAGGGATAAACAGGAGGAGTGCAGGAAGAATAGCAGAGATTTAGTTGACAACAGTGGGAGAAGTAAGCAGACGGTGGTTCTGATCGTAGTGGCGGTGCTGGTGGTGTATATGGTTGTTCTTATGAGGGTGGTAAGAGTGGTGAGGAGGGAGACTGGGAACAGGAGGAGGGGAAAAGAAGAGGAGGAGGAACACAAGAGGCCCTAGTTGAAGGCACACTAGTAAGCGAAAAGAAATATAAGATGATGGTGGTGATAATAAGAGTAACAGTGGTGGTGGTGGTAGTGGTTGTAGTAGTGGTAGTGCTGAAGGTAGTAGTAGTAGTAGTAGTGGTCGTAGTAGCACTTGTGCTTATGCGTGTAGTAGTGGTAGTGGTGGTAGTACTGCTGGTGGTAGTACTGCCGATAGTTGTGGTCGTGTTAGGTATTAGTAGTAGTAGTGCTGGGGGTGATTCTAGTAGTGGTGGCATTAGTGGTGGTGATAGTCGTAGTGGTGGTGAGGGTAGTAGTGGTGGTGAGGGTAGTAGTGGTGGTGAGGGTTGTAGTGGTGGTGAGGGTTGTAGTGGTGGTAAGGGTTGTAGTAGTGGTGAGAGTAGTAGTGGTGGTGATGGTAGTAGTAGTAGTGGTGGTAGTGCTAGTGGTGGCGGTGTGGTAGCAGTCGTGGTGATATGGTAGTTGGTGGTAGTAGTAGCACTAGTGCTGGGGTGATTCTAGTACTGGTGGTAGTAGTGGTGGTTGTAGTGCTAGTGGTGGTGGTGGGTAGCAGTCGTGGTGATTGGTAGTGGTAAAGGTAGTAGTTGTAGTGCTGGGGTGATTCTAGTACTGTGGTAGCAGTCGTGGTGGTGATAGTGCTGGTAGTAGTGGTGAGTGGTGGTCACGAGGAGGAGGAAGTGGAGGAGGAGGAGGAGGCTGTAGCGCAGGTTGTTGCTCAAATAGATGTCAGTATAGTCGTAGTTGCTGTTGATTTGATCATAAGGCATCTTTGTAGTGGTTTACTGCAGTTTTTTCTTGACGACAATCACACAATCATTTTACAGAGAAACGGAGCCAGCAACCTTACAACAATAACACGAGGCACAGGGAAAAGCGTGATGAGTAGACACCTCTATACCAAATAGACCAAGTGGTGGTGGCTGGAGGAGGAGGAGGAGGAGAGGAGGAGGAGGAGGAGGAGGAGGATGGAAGTGTCCAGGAAGACAAGGACGAAGACAAAACGAAGAAGAAAAAAAAAGGATAAGAAGAAAAGAAAGGAGGGGAGATACTTACGGGGCAAGCCAGGGCTCCGCTCGCCAGTGAAATGTTTGAATAAGTGTCGTTAAGAATGACTGCAGGAAACCAACACAAAGACGCACAAGCAGATCAGCAGCAACTACTACCCTCCCCTTCCCCCCAGCACTAATATCTATTTGAGCAACAGCCTCAGCAGCCTTACAATACCGAGCCACAACAGCAACGTGATTTACTACCAACAGCCACATAATATATATTTCCAGTAGCAACGTAGTGAATACTACCAATAGCAATATAATATATATATATATTACCAACAGCTACATAATATATGCTACCAGTTGCCATATA
>NW_026697428.1:0-38209 GCF_030435755.1 Ochotona princeps | reverse complement strand
TTGGAGTTGGTGGCATGTGAAATCCGCATGTGAAGCATTCGTTTGTGTGGGATGCTCTACCAGGTTCATTCCTAGATAATGCACTCAAAGGGCACTAAGCATAGAGTGTGAAAACTGAGTTTCCTTGAGAGCTGCTTGGAAGCCTGATGGTGTGTGAAGTTAGTGAGCCAAATGGAGTTGTTCTCCCACAGGAACCACTCGGCTGATCCTTCTTCAATATGCCCTTCACCAACATGCAGTGTTTCCTTGATTGAATTAGCTCTCACACCAATATTTGCGTCTAGAGCCTTTGCATTGAGGGCTATCTGAAAACGGTTGTGGCGCTGAAGTTGCCTGTGAATGTGGAGTTGGTGGCATGTGAAACCCGCATGTGGAGCATTCGTTTGTGTGGGATGCTCTACCAGGTTCATTCCTAGATAATGCACTCAAAGGCACTAAGCATGGAGTATGAAAACTGAGTTTCCTTGAGAGCTGCTTGGAAGCCTGATGGTGTGTGAAGTTAGTGAGCCAAATGGAGTTGTTCTCCCACAAGAACCACTCGGCTGATCCTTCTTCAATATGCCCTTCACCAACATGCAGTGTTTCCTTGATTGAATTAGCTCTCACACCAATATTTGCGTCTAGAGCCTTTGCATTGAGGGCTATCTGAAAACGGCTGTGGCGCTGAAGTTGCCTGTGAATGTGGAGTTGGTGGCATGTGAAACCCGCATGTGGAGCATTCGTTTGTGTGGGATGCTCTACCAGGTTCATTTCAGTTCCAGCCATACAAGGGCACTAAGCATAGAGTGTGAAAACTGAGTTTCCTTGAGAGCTGCTTGGAAGCCTGATGGTGTGTGAAGTTAGTGAGCCAAATGGAGTTGTTCTCCCACAAGAACCACTCGGCTGATCCTTCTTCAATATGCCCTTCACCAACATGCAGTGTTTCCTTGATTGAATTAGCTCTCACACCAATATTTGCGTCTAGAGCCTTTGCATTGAGGGCTATCTGAAAACGGCTGTGGCGCTGAAGTTGCCTGTGAATGTGGAGTTGGTGGCATGTGAAACCCGCATGTGGAGCATTCGTTTGTGTGGGATGCTCTACCAGGTTCATTTCAGTTCCAGCCATACAAAGGGCACTAAGCATAGAGTGTGAAAACTGAGTTTCCTTGAGAGCTGCTTGGAAGCCTGATGGTGTGTGAAGTTAGTGAGCCAAATGGAGTTGTTCTCCCACAAGAACCACTCGGCTGATCCTTCTTCAATATGCCCTTCACCAACATGCAGTGTTTCCTTGATTGAATTAGCTCTCACACCAATATTTGCGTCTAGAGCCTTTGCATTGAGGGCTATCTGAAAACGGCTGTGGCGCTGAAGTTGCCTGTGAATGTGGAGTTGGTGGCATGTGAAACCCGCATGTGGAGCATTCGTTTGTGTGGGATGCTCTACCAGGTTCATTTCAGTCCTAGCCATACAAAGGGCACTAAGCATAGAGTGTGAAAACTGAGTTTCCTTGAGAGCTGCTTGGAAGCCTGATGGTGTGTGAAGTTAGTGAGCCAAATGGAGTTGTTCTCCCACAAGAACCACTCGGCTGATCCTTCTTCAATATGCCCTTCACCAACATGCAGTGTTTCCTTGATTGAATTAGCTCTCACACCAATATTTGCGTCTAGAGCCTTTGCATTGAGGGCTATCTGAAAACGGCTGTGGCACTGACGTTGCCTGTGAATGTGGAGTTGGTGGCATGTGAAACCCGCATGTGGAGCATTCGTTTGTGTGGGATGCTCTACCAGGTTCATTCCTAGATAATGCACTCAAAGGGCACTAAGCATAGAGTGTGAAAACTGAGTTTCCTTGAGAGCTGCTTGGAAGCCTGATGGTGTGTGAAGTTAGTGAGCCAAATGGAGTTGTTCTCCCACAAGAACCACTCGGCTGATCCTTCTTCAATATGCCCTTCACCAACATGCAGTGTTTCCTTGATTGAATTAGCTCTCACACCAATATTTGCGTCTAGAGCCTTTGCATTGAGGGCTATCTGAAAACGGCTGTGGCGCTGAAGTTGCCTGTGAATGTGGAGTTGGTGGCATGTGAAACCCGCATGTGAAGCATTCGTTTGTGTGGGATGCTCTACCAGGTTCATTCCTAGATAATGCACTCAAAGGGCACTAAGCATAGAGTGTGAAAACTGAGTTTCCTTGAGAGCTGCTTGGAAGCCTGATGGTGTGTGAAGTTAGTGAGCCAAATGGAGTTGTTCTCCCACAGGAACCACTCGGCTGATCCTTCTTCAATATGCCCTTCACCAACAGGCAGTGTTTCCTTGATTGAATTAGCTCTCACACCAATATTTGCGTCTAGAGCCTTTGCATTGAGGGCTATCTGAAAACGGTTGTGGCGCTGAAGTTGCCTGTGAATGTGGAGTTGGTGGCATGTGAAACCCGCATGTGGAGCATTCGTTTGTGTGGGATGCTCTACCAGGTTCATTCCTAGATAATGCACTCAAAGGGCACTAAGCATAGAGTGTGAAAACTGAGTTTCCTTGAGAGCTGCTTGGAAGCCTGATGGTGTGTGAAGTTAGTGAGCCAAATGGAGTTGTTCTCCCACAAGAACCACTCGGCTGATCCTTCTTCAATATGCCCTTCACCAACATGCAGTGTTTCCTTGATTGAATTAGCTCTCACACCAATATTTGTGTGTAGAGCCTTTGCATTGAGGGCTATCTGAAAACGGCTGTGGCGCTGAAGTTGCCTGTGAATGTGGAGTTGGTGGCATGTGAAACCCGCATGTGGAGCATTCGTTTGTGTGGGATGCTCTACCAGGTTCATTTCAGTTCAGCCATACAAAGGGCACTAAGCATAGAGTGTGAAAACTGAGTTTCCTTGAGAGCTGCTTGGAAGCCTGATGGTGTGTGAAGTTAGTGAGCCAAATGGAGTTGTTCTCCCACAAGAACCACTCGGCTGATCCTTCTTCAATATGCCCTTCACCAACATGCAGTAGTGTTTCCTTGATTGAATTAGCTCTCACACCAATATTTGCGTCTAGAGCCTTTGCATTGAGGGCTATCTGAAAACGGCTGTGGCGCTGAAGTTGCCTGTGAATGTGGAGTTGGTGGCATGTGAAACCCGCATGTGGAGCATTCGTTTGTGTGGGATGCTCTACCAGTTTCATTTCAGTTCCAGCCATACAAAGGGCACTAAGCATAGAGTGTGAAAACTGAGTTTCCTTGAGAGCTGCTTGGAAGCCTGATGGTGTGTGAAGTTAGTGAGCCAAATGGAGTTGTTCTCCCACAAGAACCACTCGGCTGATCCTTCTTCAATATGCCCTTCACCAACATGCAGTGTTTCCTTGATTGAATTAGCTCTCACACCAATATTTGCGTCTAGAGCCTTTGCATTGAGGGCTATCTGAAAACGGCTGTGGCGCTGAAGTTGCCTGTGAATGTGGAGTTGGTGGCATGTGAAACCCGCATGTGGAGCATTCGTTTGTGTGGGATGCTCTACCAGGTTCATTCCTAGATAATGCACTCAAAGGGCACTAAGCATAGAGTGTGAAAACTGAGTTTCCTTGAGAGCTGCTTGGAAGCCTGATGGTGTGTGAAGTTAGTGAGCCAAATGGAGTTGTTCTCCACAGGAACCACTCGGCTGATCCTTCTTCAATATGCCCTTCACCAACAGGCAGTGTTTCCTTGATTGAATTAGCTCTCACACCAATATTTGCGTCTAGAGCCTTTGCATTGAGGGCTATCTGAAAACGGTTGTGGCGCTGAAGTTGCCTGTGAATGTGGAGTTGGTGGCATGTGAAACCCGCATGTGGAGCATTCGTTTGTGTGGGATGCTCTACCAGGTTCATTCCTAGATAATGCACTCAAAGGGCACTAAGCATAGAGTGTGAAAACTGAGTTTCCTTGAGAGCTGCTTGGAAGCCTGATGGTGTGTGAAGTTAGTGAGCCAAATGGAGTTGTTCTCCACAAGAACCACTCGGCTGATCCTTCTTCAATATGCCCTTCACCAACATGCAGTGTTTCCTTGATTGAATTAGCTCTCACACCAATATTTGTGTGTAGAGCCTTTGCATTGAGGGCTATCTGAAAACGGCTGTGGCGCTGAAGTTGCCTGTGAATGTGGAGTTGGTGGCATGTGAAACCCGCATGTGGAGCATTCGTTTGTGTGGGATGCTCTACCAGGTTCATTTCAGTTCCAGCCATACAAAGGGCACTAAGCATAGAGTGTGAAAACTGAGTTTCCTTGAGAGCTGCTTGGAAGCCTGATGGTGTGTGAAGTTAGTGAGCAAATGGAGTTGTTCTCCCACAAGAACCACTCGGCTGATCCTTCTTCAATATGCCCTTCACCAACATGCAGTGTTTCCTTGATTGAATTAGCTCTCACACCAATATTTGCGTCTAGAGCCTTTGCATTGAGGGCTATCTGAAAACGGCTGTGGCGCTGAAGTTGCCTGTGAATGTGGAGTTGGTGGCATGTGAAACCCGCATGTGGAGCATTCGTTTGTGTGGGATGCTCTACCAGTTTCATTTCAGTTCCAGCCATACAAAGGGCACTAAGCATAGAGTGTGAAAACTGAGTTTCCTTGAGAGCTGCTTGGAAGCCTGATGGTGTGTGAAGTTAGTGAGCCAAATGGAGTTGTTCTCCCACAAGAACCACTCGTCTGATCCTTCTTCAATATGCCCTTCACCAACATGCAGTGTTTCCTTGATTGAATTAGCTCTCACACCAATATTTGCGTCTAGAGCCTTTGCATTGAGGGCTATCTGAAAACGGCTGTGGCGCTGAAGTTGCCTGTGAATGTGGAGTTGGTGGCATGTGAAACCCGCATGTGGAGCATTCGTTTGTGTGGGATGCTCTACCAGGTTCATTCCTAGATAATGCACTCAAAGGGCACTAAGCATAGAGTGTGAAAACTGAGTTTCCTTGAGAGCTGCTTGGAAGCCTGATGGTGTGTGAAGTTAGTGAGCCAAATGGAGTTGTTCTCCCACAAGAACCACTCGGCTGATCCTTCTTCAATATGCCCTTCACCAACATGCAGTGTTTCCTTGATTGAATTAGCTCTCACACCAATATTTGCGTCTAGAGCCTTTGCATTGAGGGCTATCTGAAAACGGCTGTGGCGCTGAAGTTGCCTGTGAATGTGGAGTTGGTGGCATGTGAAACCCGCATGTGGAGCATTCGTTTGTGTGGGATGCTCTACCAGGTTCATTTCAGTCCTAGCCATACAAAGGGCACTAAGCATAGAGTGTGAAAACTGAGTTTCCTTGAGAGCTGCTTGGAAGCCTGATGGTGTGTGAAGTTAGTGAGCCAAATGGAGTTGTTCTCCCACAAGAACCACTCAGCTGATCCTTCTGCAATATGCCCTTCACCAACATGCAGTGTTTCCTTGATTGAATTAGCTCTCACACCAATATTTGCGTCTAGAGCCTTTGCATTGAGGGCTATCTGAAAACGGCTGTGGCGCTGAAGTTGCCTGTGAATGTGGAGTTGGTGGCATGTGAAACCCGCATGTGGAGCATTCGTTTGTGTGGGATGCTCTACCAGGTTCATTCCTAGATAATGCACTCAAAGGGCACTAAGCATAGAGTGTGAAAACTGAGTTTCCTTGAGAGCTGCTTGGAAGCCTGATGGTGTGTGAAGTTAGTGAGCCAAATGGAGTTGTTCTCCCACAAGAACCACTCGGCTGATCCTTCTTCAATATGCCCTTCACCAACATGCAGTGTTTCCTTGATTGAATTAGCTCTCACACAATATTTGCGTCTAGAGCCTTTGCATTGAGGGCTATCTGAAAACGGCTGTGGCGCTGAAGTTGCCTGTGAATGTGGAGTTGGTGGCATGTGAAACCCGCATGTGGAGCATTCGTTTGTGTGGGATGCTCTACCAGGTTCATTTCAGTCCTAGCCCATACAAAGGGCACAAAGCATAGAGTGTGAAAACTGAGTTTCCTTGAGAGCTGCTTGGAAGCCTGATGGTGTGTGAAGTTAGTGAGCCAAATGGAGTTGTTCTCCCACAAGAACCACTCGGCTGATCCTTCTTCAATATGCCCTTCACCAACATGCAGTGTTTCCTTGATTGAATTAGCTCTCACACCAATATTTGCGTCTAGAGCCTTTGCATTGAGGGCTATCTGAAAACGGCTGTGGCGCTGAAGTTGCCTGTGAATGTGGAGTTGGTGGCATGTGAAACCCGCATGTGGAGCATTCGTTTGTGTGGGATGCTCTACCAGGTTCATTTCAGTCCTAGCCATACAAAGGGCACTAAGCATAGAGTGTGAAAACTGAGTTTCCTTGAGAGCTGCTTGGAAGCCTGATGGTGTGTGAAGTTAGTGAGCCAAATGGAGTTGTTCTCCCACAAGAACCACTCGGCTGATCCTTCTTCAATATGCCCTTCACCAACATGCAGTGTTTCCTTGATTGAATTAGCTCTCACACCAATATTTGCGTCTAGAGCCTTTGCATTGAGGGCTATCTGAAAACGGCTGTGGCGCTGAAGTTGCCTGTGAATGTGGAGTTGGTGGCATGTGAAACCCGCATGTGGAGCATTCGTTTGTGTGGGATGCTCTACCAGGTTCATTTCAGTCCTAGCCATACAAAGGGCACTAAGCATAGAGTGTGAAAACTGAGTTCCCTTGAGAGCTGCTTGGAAGCCTGATGGTGTGTGAAGTTAGTGAGCCAAATGGAGTTGTTCTCCCACAAGAACCACTCGGCTGATCCTTCTTCAATATGCCCTTCACCAACATGCAGTGTTTCCTTGATTGAATTAGCTCTCACACCAATATTTGCGTCTAGAGCCTTTGCATTGAGGGCTATCTGAAAACGGCTGTGGCGCTGAAGTTGCCTGTGAATGTGGAGTTGGTGGCATGTGAAACCCGCATGTGGAGCATTCGTTTGTGTGGGATGCTCTACCAGGTTCATTTCAGTCCTAGCCATACAAAGGGCACTAAGCATAGAGTGTGAAAACTGAGTTTCCTTGAGAGCTGCTTGGAAGCCTGATGGTGTGTGAAGTTAGTGAGCCAAATGGAGTTGTTCTCCCACAAGAACCACTCGGCTGATCCTTCTTCAATATGCCCTTCACCAACATGCAGTGTTTCCTTGATTGAATTAGCTCTCACACCAATATTTGCGTCTAGAGCCTTTGCATTGAGGGCTATCTGAAAACGGCTGTGGCGCTGAAGTTGCCTGTGAATGTGGAGTTGGTGGCATGTGAAACCCGCATGTGGAGCATTCGTTTGTGTGGGATGCTCTACCAGGTTCATTCCTAGATAATGCACTCAAAGGGCACTAAGCATAGAGTGTGAAAACTGAGTTTCCTTGAGAGCTGCTTGGAAGCCTGATGGTGTGTGAAGTTAGTGAGCCAAATGGAGTTGTTCTCCCACAAGAACCACTCGGCTGATCCTTCTTCAATATGCCCTTCACCAACATGCAGTGTTTCCTTGATTGAATTAGCTCTCACACCAATATTTGCGTCTAGAGCCTTTGCATTGAGGGTATCTGAAAACGGCTGTGGCGCTGAAGTTGCCTGTGAATGTGGAGTTGGTGGCATGTGAAACCCGCATGTGGAGCATTCGTTTGTGTGGGATGCTCTACCAGGTTCATTCCTAGATAATGCACTCAAAGGGCACTAAGCATAGAGTGTGAAAACTGAGTTTCCTTGAGAGCTGCTTGGAAGCCTGATGGTGTGTGAAGTTAGTGAGCCAAATGGAGTTGTTCTCCCACAAGAACCACTCGGCTGATCCTTCTTCAATATGCCCATCACCAACATGCAGTGTTTCCTTGATTGAATTAGCTCTCACACCAATATTTGTGTCTAGAGCCTTTGCATTGAGGGCTATCTGAAAACGGCTGTGGCGCTGAAGTTGCCTGTGAATGTGGAGTTGGTGGCATGTGAAACCCGCATGTGGAGCATTCGTTTGTGTGGGATGCTCTACCAGGTTCATTCCTAGATAATGCACTCAAAGGGCACTAAGCATAGAGTGTGAAAACTGAGTTTCCTTGAGAGCTGCTTGGAAGCCTGATGGTGTGTGAAGTTAGTGAGCCAAATGGAGTTGTTCTCCCACAAGAACCACTCGGCTGATCCTTCTTCAATATGCCCTTCACCAACATGCAGTGTTTCCTTGATTGAATTAGCTCTCACACCAATATTTGCGTCTAGAGCCTTTGCATTGAGGGTATCTGAAAACGGCTGTGGCGCTGAAGTTGCCTGTGAATGTGGAGTTGGTGGCATGTGAAACCCGCATGTGGAGCATTCGTTTGTGTGGGATGCTCTACCAGGTTCATTCCTAGATAATGCACTCAAAGGGCACTAAGCATAGAGTGTGAAAACTGAGTTTCCTTGAGAGCTGCTTGGAAGCCTGATGGTGTGTGAAGTTAGTGAGCCAAATGGAGTTGTTCTCCCACAAGAACCACTCGGCTGATCCTTCTTCAATATGCCCTTCACCAACATGCAGTGTTTCCTTGATTGAATTAGCTCTCACACCAATATTTGTGTCTAGAGCCTTTGCATTGAGGGCTATCCGAAAACGGCTGTGGCGCTGAAGTTGCCTGTGAATGTGGAGTTGGTGGCATGTGAAACCCGCATGTGGAGCATTCGTTTGTGTGGGATGCTCTACCAGGTTCATTCCTAGATAATGCACTCAAAGGGCACTAAGCATAGAGTGTGAAAACTGAGTTTCCTTGAGAGCTGCTTGGAAGCCTGATGGTGTGTGAAGTTAGTGAGCCAAATGGAGTTGTTCTCCCACAAGAACCACTCGGCTGATCCTTCTTCAATATGCCCTTCACCAACATGCAGTGTTTCCTTGATTGAATTAGCTCTCACACCAATATTTGCGTCTGGAGCCTTTGCATTGAGGGCTATCTGAAAACGGCTGTGGCGCTGAAGTTGCCTGTGAATGTGGAGTTGGTGGCATGTGAAACCCGCATGTGGAGCATTCGTTTGTGTGGGATGCTCTACCAGGTTCATTTCAGTCCTAGCCATACAAAGGGCACTAAGCATAGAGTGTGAAAACTGAGTTTCCTTGAGAGCTGCTTGGAAGCCTGATGGTGTGTGAAGTTAGTGAGCCAAATGGAGTTGTTCTCCCACAAGAACCACTCGGCTGATCCTTCTTCAATATGCCCTTCACCAACATGCAGTGTTTCCTTGATTGAATTAGCTCTCACACCAATATTTGCGTCTAGAGCCTTTGCATTGAGGGCTATCTGAAAACGGCTGTGGCGCTGAAGTTGCCTGTGAATGTGGAGTTGGTGGCATGTGAAACCCGCATGTGGAGCATTCGTGTGTGTGGGATGCTCTACCAGGTTCATTCCTAGATAATGCACTCAAAGGGCACTAAGCATAGAGTGTGAAAACTGAGTTTCCTTGAGAGCTGCTTGGAAGCCTGATGGTGTGTGAAGTTAGTGAGCCAAATGGAGTTGTTCTCCCACAAGAACCACTCGGCTGATCCTTCTTCAATATGCCCTTCACCAACATGCAGTGTTTCCTTGATTGAATTAGCTCTCACACCAATATTTGCGTCTAGAGCCTTTGTATTGAGGGCTATCTGAAAACGGCTGTGGCGCTGAAGTTGCCTGTGAATGTGGAGTTGGTGGCATGTGAAACCCGCATGTGGAGCATTCGTTTGTGTGGGATGCTCTACCAGGTTCATTCCTAGATAATGCACTCAAAGGGCACTAAGCATAGAGTGTGAAAACTGAGTTTCCTTGAGAGCTGCTTGGAAGCCTGATGGTGTGTGAAGTTAGTGAGCCAAATGGAGTTGTTCTCCCACAAGAACCACTCGGCTGATCCTTCTTCAATATGCCCTTCACCAACATGCAGTGTTTCCTTGATTGAATTAGCTCTCACACCAATATTTGCGTCTAGAGCCTTTGCATTGAGGGCTATCTGAAAACGGCTGTGGCGCTGAAGTTGCCTGTGAATGTGGAGTTGGTGGCATGTGAAACCCGCATGTGGAGCATTCGTGTGTGTGGGATGCTCTACCAGGTTCATTCCTAGATAATGCACTCAAAGGGCACTAAGCATAGAGTATGAAAACTGAGTTTCCTTGAGAGCTGCTTGGAAGCCTGATGGTGTGTGAAGTTAGTGAGCCAAATGGAGTTGTTCTCCCACAAGAACCACTCGGCTGATCCTTCTTCAATATGCCCTTCACCAACATGCAGTGTTTCCTTGATTGAATTAGCTCTCACACCAATATTTGCGTCAGGAGCCTTTGTATTGAGGGCTATCTGAAAACGGCTGTGGCGCTGAAGTTGCCTGTGAATGTGGAGTTGGTGGCATGTGAAACCCGCATGTGGAGCATTCGTTTGTGTGGGATGCTCTACCAGGTTCATTCCTAGATAATGCACTCAAAGGGCACTAAGCATAGAGTGTGAAAACTGAGTTTCCTTGAGAGCTGCTTGGAAGCCTGATGGTGTGTGAAGCTAGTGAGCCAAATGGAGTTGTTCTCCCACAAGAACCACTCGGCTGATCCTTCTTCAATATGCCCTTCACCAACATGCAGTGTTTCCTTGATTGAATTAGCTCTCACACCAATATTTGCGTCTAGAGCCTTTGCATTGAGGGCTATCTGAAAACGGCTGTGGCGCTGAAGTTGCCTGTGAATGTGGAGTTGGTGGCATGTGAAACCCGCATGTGGAGCATTCGTTTGTGTGGGATGCTCTACCAGGTTCATTCCTAGATAATGCACTCAAAGGGCACTAAGCATAGAGTGTGAAAACTGAGTTTCCTTGAGAGCTGTTTGGATGCCTGATGGTTTGTGAAGTTAGTGAGCCAAATGGAGTTGTTCTCCCACAAGAACCACTCGGCTGATCCTTCTTCAATATGCCCTTCACCAACATGCAGTGTTTCCTTGATTGAATTAGCTCTCACACCAATATTTGCGTCTAGAGCCTTTGCATTGAGGGCTATCTGAAAACGGCTGTGGCGCTGAAGTTGCCTGTGAATGTGGAGTTGGTGGCATGTGAAACCCGCATGTGGAGCATTCGTTTCTGTGGGATGCTCTACCAGGTTCATTCCTAGATAATGCACTCAAAGGGCACTAAGCATAGAGTGTGAAAACTGAGTTTCCTTGAGAGCTGCTTGGAAGCCTGATGGTGTGTGAAGTTAGTGAGCCAAATGGAGTTGTTCTCCCACAAGAACCACTCGGCTGATCCTTCTTCAATATGCCCTTCACCAACATGCAGTGTTTCCTTGATTGAATTAGCTCTCACACCAATATTTGCGTCTAGAGCCTTTGCATTGAGGGCTATCTGAAAACGGCTGTGGCGCTGAAGTTGCCTGTGAATGTGGAGTTGGTGGCATGTGAAACCCGCATGTGGAGCATTCGTTTGTGTGGGATGCTCTACCAGGTTCATTCCTAGATAATGCACTCAAAGGGCACTAAGCATAGAGTGTGAAAACTGAGTTTCCTTGAGAGCTGCTTGGAAGCCTGATGGTGTGTGAAGTTAGTGAGCCAAATGGAGTTGTTCTCCCACAAGAACCACTCGGCTGATCCTTCTTCAATATGCCCTTCACCAACATGCAGTGTTTCCTTGATTGAATTAGCTCTCACACCAATATTTGCGTCTAGAGCCTTTGCATTGAGGGCTATCTGAAAACGGCTGTGGCGCTGAAGTTGCCTGTGAATGTGGAGTTGGTGGCATGTGAAACCCGCATGTGGAGCATTCGTTTGTGTGGGATGCTCTACCAGGTTCATTTCAGTCCTAGCCATACAAAGGGCACTAAGCATAGAGTGTGAAAACTGAGTTTCCTTGAGAGCTGCTTGGAAGCCTGATGGTGTGTGAAGTTAGTGAGCCAAATGGAGTTGTTCTCCCACAAGAACCACTCGGCTGATCCTTCTTCAATATGCCCTTCACCAACATGCAGTGTTTCCTTGATTGAATTAGCTCTCACACCAATATTTGCGTCTAGAGCCTTTGCATTGAGGGCTATCTGAAAACGGCTGTGGCGCTGAAGTTGCCTGTGAATGTGGAGTTGGTGGCATGTGAAACCCGCATGTGGAGCATTCGTTTGTGTGGGATGCTCTACCAGGTTCATTTCAGTCCTAGCCATACAAAGGGCACTAAGCATAGAGTGTGAAAACTGAGTTTCCTTGAGAGCTGCTTGGAAGCCTGATGGTGTGTGAAGTTAGTGAGCCAAATGGAGTTGTTCTCCCACAAGAACCACTCGGCTGATCCTTCTTCAATATGCCCTTCACCAACATGCAGTGTTTCCTTGATTGAATTAGCTCTCACACCAATATTTGCGTCTAGAGCCTTTGCATTGAGGGCTATCTGAAAACGGCTGTGGCGCTGAAGTTGCCTGTGAATGTGGAGTTGGTGGCATGTGAAACCCGCATGTGGAGCATTCGTTTGTGTGGGATGCTCTACCAGGTTCATTTCAGTCCTAGCCATACAAAGGGCACTAAGCATAGAGTGTGAAAACTGAGTTTCCTTGAGAGCTGCTTGGAAGCCTGATGGTGTGTGAAGTTAGTGAGCCAAATGGAGTTGTTCTCCCACAAGAACCACTCGGCTGATCCTTCTTCAATATGCCCTTCACCAACATGCAGTGTTTCCTTGATTGAATTAGCTCTCACACCAATATTTGCGTCTAGAGCCTTTGCATTGAGGGCTATCTGAAAACGGCTGTGGCGCTGAAGTTGCCTGTGAATGTGGAGTTGGTGGCATGTGAAACCCGCATGTGGAGCATTCGTTTCTGTGGGATGCTCTACCAGGTTCATTTCAGTCCTAGCCATACAAAGGGCACTAAGCATAGAGTGTGAAAACTGAGTTTCCTTGAGAGCTGCTTGGAAGCCTGATGGTGTGTGAAGTTAGTGAGCCAAATGGAGTTGTTCTCCCACAAGAACCACTCGGCTGATCCTTCTTCAATATGCCCTTCACCAACATGCAGTGTTTCCTTGATTGAATTAGCTCTCACACCAATATTTGTGTCTAGAGCCTTTGCATTGAGGGCTATCTGAAAACGGCTGTGGCGCTGAAGTTGCCTGTGAATGTGGAGTTGGTGGCATGTGAAACCCGCATGTGGAGCATTCGTTTGTGTGGGATGCTCTACCAGGTTCATTCCTAGATAATGCACTCAAAGGGCACTAAGCATAGAGTGTGAAAACTGAGTTTCCTTGAGAGCTGCTTGGAAGCCTGATGGTGTGTGAAGTTAGTGAGCCAAATGGAGTTGTTCTCCCACAAGAACCACTCGGCTGATCCTTCTTCAATATGCCCTTCACCAACATGCAGTGTTTCCTTGATTGAATTAGCTCTCACACCAATATTTGCGTCTAGAGCCTTTGCATTGAGGGTATCTGAAAACGGCTGTGGCGCTGAAGTTGCCTGTGAATGTGGAGTTGGTGGCATGTGAAACCCGCATGTGGAGCATTCGTTTGTGTGGGATGCTCTACCAGGTTCATTCCTAGATAATGCACTCAAAGGGCACTAAGCATAGAGTGTGAAAACTGAGTTTCCTTGAGAGCTGCTTGGAAGCCTGATGGTGTGTGAAGTTAGTGAGCCAAATGGAGTTGTTCTCCCACAAGAACCACTCGGCTGATCCTTCTTCAATATGCCCTTCACCAACATGCAGTGTTTCCTTGATTGAATTAGCTCTCACACCAATATTTGTGTCTAGAGCCTTTGCATTGAGGGCTATCCGAAAACGGCTGTGGCGCTGAAGTTGCCTGTGAATGTGGAGTTGGTGGCATGTGAAACCCGCATGTGGAGCATTCGTTTGTGTGGGATGCTCTACCAGGTTCATTCCTAGATAATGCACTCAAAGGGCACTAAGCATAGAGTGTGAAAACTGAGTTTCCTTGAGAGCTGCTTGGAAGCCTGATGGTGTGTGAAGTTAGTGAGCCAAATGGAGTTGTTCTCCCACAAGAACCACTCGGCTGATCCTTCTTCAATATGCCCTTCACCAACATGCAGTGTTTCCTTGATTGAATTAGCTCTCACACCAATATTTGCGTCTGGAGCCTTTGCATTGAGGGCTATCTGAAAACGGCTGTGGCGCTGAAGTTGCCTGTGAATGTGGAGTTGGTGGCATGTGAAACCCGCATGTGGAGCATTCGTTTGTGTGGGATGCTCTACCAGGTTCATTTCAGTCCTAGCCATACAAAGGGCACTAAGCATAGAGTGTGAAAACTGAGTTTCCTTGAGAGCTGCTTGGAAGCCTGATGGTGTGTGAAGTTAGTGAGCCAAATGGAGTTGTTCTCCCACAAGAACCACTCGGCTGATCCTTCTTCAATATGCCCTTCACCAACATGCAGTGTTTCCTTGATTGAATTAGCTCTCACACCAATATTTGCGTCTAGAGCCTTTGCATTGAGGGCTATCTGAAAACGGCTGTGGCGCTGAAGTTGCCTGTGAATGTGGAGTTGGTGGCATGTGAAACCCGCATGTGGAGCATTCGTTTGTGTGGGATGCTCTACCAGGTTCATTCCTAGATAATGCACTCAAAGGGCACTAAGCATAGAGTGTGAAAACTGAGTTTCCTTGAGAGCTGCTTGGAAGCCTGATGGTGTGTGAAGTTAGTGAGCCAAATGGAGTTGTTCTCCCACAAGAACCACTCGGCTGATCCTTCTTCAATATGCCCTTCACCAACATGCAGTGTTTCCTTGATTGAATTAGCTCTCACACCAATATTTGCGTCTAGAGCCTTTGTATTGAGGGCTATCTGAAACGGCTGTGGCGCTGAAGTTGCCTGTGAATGTGGAGTTGGTGGCATGTGAAACCCGCATGTGGAGCATTCGTTTGTGTGGGATGCTCTACCAGGTTCATTCCTAGATAATGCACTCAAAGGGCACTAAGCATAGAGTGTGAAAAACTGAGTTTCCTTGAGAGCTGCTTGGAAGCCTGATGGTGTGTGAAGTTAGTGAGCCAAATGGAGTTGTTCTCCCACAAGAACCACTCGGCTGATCCTTCTTCAATATGCCCTTCACCAACATGCAGTGTTTCCTTGATTGAATTAGCTCTCACACCAATATTTGCGTCTAGAGCCTTTGCATTGAGGGCTATCTGAAAACGGCTGTGGCGCTGAAGTTGCCTGTGAATGTGGAGTTGGTGGCATGTGAAACCCGCATGTGGAGCATTCGTTTGTGTGGGATGCTCTACCAGGTTCATTCCTAGATAATGCACTCAAAGGGCACTAAGCATAGAGTGTGAAAACTGAGTTTCCTTGAGAGCTGCTTGGATGCCTGATGGTTTGTGAAGTTAGTGAGCCAAATGGAGTTGTTCTCCCACAAGAACCACTCGGCTGATCCTTCTTCAATATGCCCTTCACCAACATGCAGTGTTTCCTTGATTGAATTAGCTCTCACACCAATATTTGCGTCTAGAGCCTTTGCATTGAGGGCTATCTGAAAACGGCTGTGGCGCTGAAGTTGCCTGTGAATGTGGAGTTGGTGGCATGTGAAACCCGCATGTGGAGCATTCGTTTCTGTGGGATGCTCTACCAGGTTCATTCCTAGATAATGCACTCAAAGGGCACTAAGCATAGAGTGTGAAAACTGAGTTTCCTTGAGAGCTGCTTGGAAGCCTGATGGTGTGTGAAGTTAGTGAGCCAAATGGAGTTGTTCTCCCACAAGAACCACTCGGCTGATCCTTCTTCAATATGCCCTTCACCAACATGCAGTGTTTCCTTGATTCAATTAGCTCTCACACCAATATTTGCGTCTAGAGCCTTTGCATTGAGGGCTATCTGAAAACGGCTGTGGCGCTGAAGTTGCCTGTGAATGTGGAGTTGGTGGCATGTGAAACCCGCATGTGGAGCATTCGTTTGTGTGGATGCTCTACCAGGTTCATTCCTAGATAATGCACTCAAAGGGCACTAAGCATAGAGTGTGAAAACTGAGTTTCCTTGAGAGCTGCTTGGAAGCCTGATGGTGTGTGAAGTTAGTGAGCCAAATGGAGTTGTTCTCCACAAGAACCACTCGGCTGATCCTTCTTTAATATGCCCTTCACCAACATGCAGTGTTTTCCTTGATTGAATTAGCTCTCACACCAATATTTGCGTCTAGAGCCTTTGCATTGAGGGCTATCTGAAAACGGCTGTGGCGCTGAAGTTGCCTGTGAATGTGGAGTTGGTGGCATGTGAAACCCGCATGTGGAGCATTCGTTTGTGTGGGATGCTCTACCAGGTTCATTCCTAGATAATGCACTCAAAGGGCACTAAGCATAGAGTGTGAAAACTGAGTTTCCTTGAGAGCTGCTTGGAAGCCTGATGGTGTGTGAAGTTAGTGAGCCAAATGGAGTTGTTCTCCCACAAGAACCACTCGGCTGATCCTTCTTCCATATACCCTTCACCAACATGCAGTGTTTCCTTGATTGAATTAGCTCTCACACCAATATTTGTGTCTAGAGCCTTTGCATTGAGGGCTATCTGAAAACGGCCGTGGCGCTGAAGTTGCCTGTGAATGTGGAGTTGGTGGCATGTGAAACCCGCATGTGGAGCATTCGTTTGTGTGGGATGCTCTACCAGGTTCATTCCTAGATAATGCACTCAAAGGGCACTAAGCATAGAGTGTGAAAACTGAGTTTCCTTGAGAGCTGCTTGGAAGCCTGATGGTGTGTGAAGTTAGTGAGCCAAATGGAGTTGTTCTCCCACAAGAACCACTCGGCTGATCCTTCTTCAATATGCCCTTCACCAACATGCAGTGTTTCCTTGATTGAATTAGCTCTCACACCAATATTTGCGTCTAGAGCCTTTGCATTGAGGGCTATCTGAAAACGGCTGTGCGCTGAAGTTGCCTGTGAATGTGGAGTTGGTGGCATGTGAAACCCGCATGTGGAGCATTCGTTTGTGTGGGATGCTCTACCAGGTTCATTTCAGTCCTAGCCATACAAAGGTCACTAAGCATAGAGTGTGAAAACTGAGTTTCCTTGAGAGCTGCTTGGAAGCCTGATGGTGTGTGAAGTTAGTGAGCCAGATGGAGTTGTTCTCCCACAAGAACCACTCGGCTGATCCTTCTTCAATATGCCCTTCACCAACCATGCAGTGTTTCCTTGATTGAATTAGCTCTCACACCAATATTTGCGTCTAGAGCCTTTGCATTGAGGGGCTATCTGAAAATGGCTGTGGCGCTGAAGTTGCCTGTGAATGTGGAGTTGGTGGCATGTGAAACCCGCATGTGGAGCATTCGTTTGTGTGGGATGCTCTACCAGGTTCATTCCTAGATAATGCACTCAAAGGGCACTAAGCATAGAGTGTGAAAACTGAGTTTCCTTGAGAGCTGCTTGGAAGCCTGATGGTGTGTGAAGTTAGTGAGCCAAATGGAGTTGTTCTCCCACAAGAACCACTCGGCTGATCCTTCTTCAATATGCCCTTCACCAACATGCAGTGTTTCCTTGATTGAATTAGCTCTCACACCAATATTTGCGTCTAGAGCCTTTGCATTGAGGGCTATCTGAAAACGGCTGTGGCGCTGAAGTTGCTTGTGAATGTGGAGTTGGTGGCATGTGAAACCCGCATGTGGAGCATTCGTTTGTGTGGGATGCTCTACCAGGTTCATTCCTAGATAATGCACTCAAAGGGCACTAAGCATAGAGTGTGAAAACTGAGTTTCCTTGAGAGCTGCTTGGAAGCCTGATGGTGTGTGAAGTTAGTGAGCCAAATGGAGTTGTTCTCCCACAAGAACCACTCGGCTGATCCTTCTTCAATATGCCCTTCACCAACATGCAGTGTTTCCTTGATTGAATTAGCTCTCACACCAATATTTGCGTCTAGAGCCTTTGCATTGAGGGCTATCTGAAAACGGCTGTGGCGCTGAAGTTGCTTGTGAATGTGGAGTTGGTGGCATGTGAAACCCGCATGTGGAGCATTCGTTTCTGTGGGATGCTCTACCAGGTTCATTCCTAGATAATGCACTCAAAGGGCACTAAGCATAGAGTGTGAAAACTGAGTTTCCTTGAGAGCTGCTTGGAAGCCTGATGGTGTGTGAAGTTAGTGAGCCAAATGGAGTTGTTCTCCCACAAGAACCACTCGGCTGATCCTTCTTCAATATGCCCTTCACCAACATGCAGTGTTTCCTTGATTGAATTAGCTCTCACACCAATATTTGCGTCTAGAGCCTTTGCATTGAGGGCTATCTGAAAACGGCTGTGGCGCTGAAGTTGCCTGTGAATGTGGAGTTGGTGGCATGTGAAACCCGCATGTGGAGCATTCGTTTCTGTGGGATGCTCTACCAGGTTCATTCCTAGATAATGCACTCAAAGGGCACTAAGCATAGAGTGTGAAAACTGAGTTTCCTTGAGAGCTGCTTGGAAGCCCTGATGGTGTGTGAAGTTAGTGAGCCAAATGGAGTTGTTCTCCCACAAGAACCACTCGGCTGATCCTTCTTCAATATGCCCTTCACCAACATGCAGTGTTTCCTTGATTGAATTAGCTCTCACACCAATATTTGCGTCTAGAGCCTTTGCATTGAGGGCTATCTGAAAACGGCTGTGGCGCTGAAGTTGCCTGTGAATGTGGAGTTGGTGGCATGTGAAACCCGCATGTGGAGCATTCGTGTGTGTGGGATGCTCTACCAGGTTCATTCCTAGATAATGCACTCAAAGGGCACTAAGCATAGAGTGTGAAAACTGAGTTTCCTTGAGAGCTGCTTGGAAGCCTGATGGTGTGTGAAGTTAGTGAGCCAAATGGAGTTGTTCTCCCACAAGAACCACTCGGCTGATCCTTCTGCAATATGCCCTTCACCAACATGCAGTGTTTCCTTGATTGAATTAGCTCTCACACCAATATTTGCATCTAGAGCCTTTGCATTGAGGGCTATCTGAAAACGGCTGTGGCGCTGAAGTTGCCTGTGAATGTGGAGTTGGTGGCATGTGAAACCCGCATGTGGAGCATTCGTTTGTGTGGGATGCTCTACCAGGTTCATTTCAGTCCAAGCCAAAGAAAGGGCACTAAGCATAGAGTGTGAAAACTGAGTTTCCTTGAGAGCTGCTTGGAAGCCTGATGGTGTGTGAAGTTAGTGAGCCAAATGGAGTTGTTCTCCCACAAGAACCACTCGGCTGATCCTTCTTCAATATGCCCTTCACCAACATGCAGTGTTTCCTTGATTGAATTAGCTCTCACACCAATATTTGCGTCTAGAGCCTTTGCATTGAGGGCTATCTGAAAATGGCTGTGGCGCTGAGTTGCCTGTGAATGTGGAGTTGGTGGCATGTGAAACCCGCATGTGGAGCATTCGTTTGTGTGGGATGCTCTACCAGGTTCATTCCTAGATAATGCACTCAAAGGGCACTAAGCATAGAGTGTGAAAACTGAGTTTCCTTGAGAGCTGCTTGGAAGCCTGATGGTGTGTGTGAAGTTAGTGAGCCAAATGGAGTTGTTCTCCCACAAGAACCACTCGTCTGATCCTTCTTCAATATGCCCTTCACCAACATGCAGTGTTTCCTTGATTGAATTAGCTCTCACACCAATATTTGCGTCTAGAGCCTTTGCATTGAGGGCTATCTGAAAACGGCTGTGGCGCTGAAGTTGCCCTGTGAATGTGGAGTTGGTGGCATGTGAAACCCGCATGTGGAGCATTCGTTTGTGTGGGATGCTCTACCAGGTTCATTCCTAGATAATGCACTCAAAGGGCACTAAGCATAGAGTGTGAAAACTGAGTTTCCTTGAGAGCTGCTTGGAAGCCTGATGGTGTGTGAAGTTAGTGAGCCAAATGGAGTTGTTCTCCCACAAGAACCACTCGGCTGATCCTTCTTCAATATGCCCTTCACCAACATGCAGTGTTTCCTTGATTGAATTAGCTCTCACACCAATATTTGCGTCTAGAGCCTTTGCATTGAGGGCTATCTGAAAACGGCTGTGGCGCTGAAGTTGCCTGTGAATGTGGAGTTGGTGGCATGTGAAACCCGCATGTGGAGCATTCGTTTGTGTGGGATGCTCTACCAGGTTCATTTCAGTCCTAGCCATACAAAAGGCACTAAGCATAGAGTGTGAAAACTGAGTTTCCTTGAGAGCTGCTTGGAAGCCTGATGGTGTGTGAAGTTAGTGAGCCAAATGGAGTTGTTCTCCCACAAGAACCACTCGGCTGATCCTTCTTCAATATGCCCTTCACCAACATGCAGTGTTTCCTTGATTGAATTAGCTCTCACACCAATATTTGCGTCTAGAGCCTTTGCATTGAGGGCTATCTGAAAACGGCTGTGGCGCTGAAGTTGCCTGTGAATGTGGAGTTGGTGGCATGTGAAACCCGCATGTGGAGCATTCGTTTGTGTGGGATGCTCTACCAGGTTCATTCCTAGATAATGCACTCAAAGGGCACTAAGCATAGAGTGTGAAAACTGAGTTTCCTTGAGAGCTGCTTGGAAGCCTGATGGTGTGTGAAGTTAGTGAGCCAAATGGAGTTGTTCTCCCACAAGAACCACTCGGCTGATCCTTCTTCAATATGCCCTTCACCAACATGCAGTGTTTCCTTGATTGAATTAGCTCTCACACCAATATTTGCGTCTAGAGCCTTTGCATTGAGGGCTTTCTGAAAACGGCTGTGGCGCTGAAGTTGCCTGTGAATGTGGAGTTGGTGGCATGTGAAACCCGCATGTGGAGCATTCGTTTGTGTGGGATGCTCTACCAGGTTCAATTCCTAGATAATGCACTCAAAGGGCACTAAGCATAGAGTGTGAAAACTGAGTTTCCTTGAGAGCTGCTTGGAAGCCTGATGGTGTGTGAAGTTAGTGAGCCAAATGGAGTTGTTCTCCCACAAGAACCACTCGGCTGATCCTTCTTCAATATGCCCTTCACCAACATGCAGTGTTTCCTTGATTGAATTAGCTCTCACACCAATATTTGCGTCTAGAGCCTTTGCATTGAGGGCTATCTGAAAACGGCTGTGGCGCTGAAGTTGCCTGTGAATGTGGAGTTGGTGGCATGTGAAACCCGCATGTGGAGCATTCGTTTGTGTGGGATGCTCTACCAGGTTCATTTCAGTCCTAGCCATACAAAGGGCACTAAGCATGGAGTGTGAAAACTGAGTTTCCTTGAGAGCTGCTTGGAAGCCTGATGGTGTGTGAAGTTAGTGAGCCAAATGGAGTTGTTCTCCCACAAGAACCACTCGGCTGATCCTTCTTCAATATGCCCTTCACCAACATGCAGTGTTTCCTTGATTGAATTAGCTCTCACACCAATATTTGCGTCTAGAGCCTTTGCATTGAGGGCTATCTGAAAACGGCTGTGGCGCTGAAGTTGCCTGTGAATGTGGAGTTGGTGGCATGTGAAACCCGCATGTGGAGCATTCGTTTCTGTGGGATGCTCTACCAGGTTCATTTCAGTCCCTAGCCATACAAAGGGCACTAAGCATAGAGTGTGAAAACTGAGTTTCCTTGAGAGCTGCTTGGAAGCCTGATGGTGTGTGAAGTTAGTGAGCCAAATGGAGTTGTTCTCCCACAAGAACCACTCGGCTGATCCTTCTTGAATATGCCCTTCACCAACATGCAGTGTTTCCTTGATTGAATTAGCTCTCACACCAATATTTGCGTCTAGAGCCTTTGCATTGAGGGCTATCTGAAAATGGCTGTGGCGCTGAAGTTGCCTGTGAATGTGGAGTTGGTGGCATGTGAAACCCGCATGTGGAGCATTCGTTTGTGTGGGATGCTCTACCAGGTTCATTCCTAGATAATGCCCTCAAAGGGCACTAAGCATAGAGTGTGAAAACTGAGTTCCTTGAGAGCTGCTTGGAAGCCTGATGGTGTGTGAAGTTAGTGAGCCAAATGGAGTTGTTCTCCCACAAGAACCACTCGGCTGATCCTTCTTCAATATGCCCTTCACCAACATGCAGTGTTTCCTTGATTGAATTAGCTCTCACACCAATATTTGCGTCTAGAGCCTTTGCATTGAGGGCTTTCTGAAAACGGCTGTGGCGCTGCTGAAGTTGCCTGTGAATGTGGAGTTGGTGGCATGTGAAACCCGCATGTGGAGCATTCGTTTGTGTGGGATGCTCTACCAGGTTCATTCCTAGATAATGCCCTCAAAGGGCACTAAGCATAGAGTGTGAAAACTGAGTTTCCTTGAGAGCTGCTTGGAAGCCTGATGGTGTGTGAAGTTAGTGAGCCAAATGGAGTTGTTCTCCCACAAGAACCACTCGGCTGATCCTTCTTCAATATGCCCTTCACCAACATGCAGTGTTTCCTTGATTGAATTAGCTCTCACACCAATATTTGCGTCTAGAGCCTTTGCATTGAGGGCTATCTGAAAACGGCTGTGGCGCTGAAGTTGCCTGTGAATGTGGAGTTGGTGGCATGTGAAACCCGCATGTGGAGCATTCGTTTGTGTGGGATGCTCTACCAGGTTCATTTCATTCCTAGCCATACAAAGGGCACTAAGCATAGAGTGTGAAAACTGAGTTTCCTTGAGAGCTGCTTGGAAGCCTGATGGTGTGTGAAGTTAGTGAGCCAAATGGAGTTGTTCTCCCACAAGAACCACTCGGCTGATCCTTCTTCAATATGCCCTTCACCAACATGCAGTGTTTCCTTGATTGAATTAGCTCTCACACCAATATTTGCGTCTAGAGCCTTTGCATTGAGGGCTATCTGAAAACGGCTGTGGCGCTGAAGTTGCCTGTGAATGTGGAGTTGGTGGCATGTGAAACCCGCATGTGGAGCATTCGTTTGTGTGGGATGCTCTACCAGGTTCATTCCTAGATAATGCACTCAAAGGGCACTAAGCATAGAGTGTGAAAACTGAGTTTCCTTGAGAGCTGCTTGGAAGCCTGATGGTGTGTGAAGTTAGTGAGCCAAATGGAGTTGTTCTCCCACAAGAACCACTCGGCTGATCCTTCTTCAATATGCCCTTCACCAACATGCAGTGTTTCCTTGATTGAATTAGCTCTCACACCAATATTTGCGTCTAGAGCCTTTGCATTGAGGGCTATCTGAAAACGGCTGTGGCGCTGAAGTTGCCTGTGAATGTGGAGTTGGTGGCATGTGAAACCCGCATGTGGAGCATTCGTTTGTGTGGGATGCTCTACCAGGTTCATTTCAGTCCTAGCCATACAAAGGGCACTAAGCATGGAGTGTGAAAACTGAGTTTCCTTGAGAGCTGCTTGGAAGCCTGATGGTGTGTGAAGTTAGTGAGCCAAATGGAGTTGTTCTCCCACAAGAACCACTCGGCTGATCCTTCTTCAATATGCCCTTCACCAACATGCAGTGTTTCCTTGATTGAATTAGCTCTCACACCAATATTTGCGTCTAGAGCCTTTGCATTGAGGGCTATCTGAAAACGGCTGTGGCGCTGAAGTTGCCTGTGAATGTGGAGTTGGTGGCATGTGAAACCCGCATGTGGAGCATTCGTTTCTGTGGGATGCTCTACCAGGTTCATTTCAGTCCTAGCCATACAAAGGGCACTAAGCATAGAGTGTGAAAACTGAGTTTCCTTGAGAGCTGCTTGGAAGCCTGATGGTGTGTGAAGTTAGTGAGCCAAATGGAGTTGTTCTCCCACAAGAACCACTCGGCTGATCCTTCTTGAATATGCCCTTCACCAACATGCAGTGTTTCCTTGATTGAATTAGCTCTCACACCAATATTTGCGTCTAGAGCCTTTGCATTGAGGGCTATCTGAAAATGGCTGTGGCGCTGAAGTTGCCTGTGAATGTGGAGTTGGTGGCATGTGAAACCCGCATGTGGAGCATTCGTTTGTGTGGGATGCTCTACCAGGTTCATTCCTAGATAATGCCCTCAAAGGGCACTAAGCATAGAGTGTGAAAACTGAGTTTCCTTGAGAGCTGCTTGGAAGCCTGATGGTGTGTGAAGTTAGTGAGCCAAATGGAGTTGTTCTCCCACAAGAACCACTCGGCTGATCCTTCTTCAATATGCCCTTCACCAACATGCAGTGTTTCCTTGATTGAATTAGCTCTCACACCAATATTTGCGTCTAGAGCCTTTGCATTGAGGGCTATCTGAAAACGGCTGTGGCGCTGAAGTTGCCTGTGAATGTGGAGTTGGTGGCATGTGAAACCCGCATGTGGAGCATTCGTTTCTGTGGGATGCTCTACCAGGTTCATTCCTAGATAATGCACTCAAAGGGCACTAAGCATAGAGTGTGAAAACTGAGTTTCCTTGAGAGCTGCTTGGAAGCCTGATGGTGTGTGAAGTTAGTGAGCCAAATGGAGTTGTTCTCCCACAAGAACCACTCGGCTGATCCTTCTTCAATATGCCCTTCACCAACATGCAGTGTTTCCTTGATTGAATTAGCTCTCACACCAATATTTGCGTCTAGAGCCTTTGCATTGAGGGCTATCTGAAAACGGCTGTGGCGCTGAAGTTGCCTGTGAATGTGGAGTTGGTGGCATGTGAAACCCGCATGTGGAGCATTCGTTTGTGTGGGATGCTCTACCAGGTTCATTTCAGTCCTACCCATACAAAGGGCACTAAGCATAGAGTGTGAAAACTGAGTTTCCTTGAGAGCTGCTTGGAAGCCTGATGGTGTGTGAAGTTAGTGAGCCAAATGGAGTTGTTCTCCCACAAGAACCACTCGGCTGATCCTTCTTCAATATGCCCTTCACCAACATGCAGTGTTTCCTTGATTGAATTAGCTCTCACACCAATATTTGCGTCTAGAGCCTTTGCATTGAGGGCTTTCTGAAAACGGCTGTGGCGCTGAAGTTGCCTGTGAATGTGGAGTTGGTGGCATGTGAAACCCGCATGTGGAGCATTCGTTTGTGTGGGATGCTCTACCAGGTTCATTCCTAGATAATGCACTCAAAGGGCACTAAGCATAGAGTGTGAAAACTGAGTTTCCTTGAGAGCTGCTTGGAAGCCTGATGGTGTGTGAAGTTAGTGAGCCAAATGGAGTTGTTCTCCCACAAGAACCACTCGGCTGATCCTTCTTCAATATGCCCTTCACCAACATGCAGTGTTTCCTTGATTGAATTAGCTCTCACACCAATATTTGCGTCTAGAGCCTTTGCATTGAGGGCTATCTGAAAACGGCCGTGGCGCTGAAGTTGCCTGTGAATGTGGAGTTGGTGGCATGTGAAACCCGCATGTGGAGCATTCGTTTGTGTGGGATGCTCTACCAGGTTCATTTCAGTCCTAGCCATACAAAGGGCACTAAGCATGGAGTGTGAAAACTGAGTTTCCTTGAGAGCTGCTTGGAAGCCTGATGGTGTGTGAAGTTAGTGAGCCAAATGGAGTTGTTCTCCCACAAGAACCACTCGGCTGATCCTTCTTCAATATGCCCTTCACCAACATGCAGTGTTTCCTTGATTGAATTAGCTCTCACACCAATATTTGCGTCTAGAGCCTTTGCATTGAGGGCTATCTGAAAACGGCTGTGGCGCTGAAGTTGCCTGTGAATGTGGAGTTGGTGGCATGTGAAACCCGCATGTGGAGCATTCGTTTGTGTGGGATGCTCTACCAGGTTCATTTCAGTCCTAGCCATACAAAGGGCACTAAGCATAGAGTGTGAAAACTGAGTTTCCTTGAGAGCTGCTTGGAAGCCTGATGGTGTGTGAAGTTAGTGAGCCAAATGGAGTTGTTCTCCCACAAGAACCACTCGGCTGATCCTTCTTCAATATGCCCTTCACCAACATGCAGTGTTTCCTTGATTGAATTAGCTCTCACACCAATATTTGCGTCTAGAGCCTTTGCATTGAGGGCTATCTGAAAACGGCTGTGGCGCTGAAGTTGCCTGTGAATGTGGAGTTGGTGGCATGTGAAACCCGCATGTGGAGCATTCGTTTGTGTGGGATGCTCTACCAGGTTCATTCCTAGATAATGCACTCAAAGGGCACTAAGCATAGAGTGTGAAAACTGAGTTTCCTTGAGAGCTGCTTGGAAGCCTGATGGTGTGTGAAGTTAGTGAGCCAAATGGAGTTGTTCTCCCACAAGAACCACTCGGCTGATCCTTCTTCAATATGCCCTTCACCAACATGCAGTGTTTCCTTGATTGAATTAGCTCTCACACCAATATTTGCGTCTAGAGCCTTTGCATTGAGGGCTATCTGAAAACGGCTGTGGCGCTGAAGTTGCCTGTGAATGTGGAGTTGGTGGCATGTGAAACCCGCATGTGGAGCATTCGTTTCTGTGGGATGCTCTACCAGGTTCATTTCAGTCCTAGCCATACAAAGGGCACTAAGCATAGAGTGTGAAAACTGAGTTTCCTTGAGAGCTGCTTGGAAGCCTGATGGTGTGTGAAGTTAGTGAGCCAAATGGAGTTGTTCTCCCACAAGAACCACTCGGCTGATCCTTCTTCAATATGCCCTTCACCAACATGCAGTGTTTCCTTGATTGAATTAGCTCTCACACCAATATTTGCGTCTAGAGCCTTTGCATTGAGGGCTATCTGAAAACGGCTGTGGCGCTGAAGTTGCCTGTGAATGTGGAGTTGGTGGCATGTGAAACCCGCATGTGGAGCATTCGTTTGTGTGGGATGCTCTACCAGGTTCATTCCTAGATAATGCACTCAAAGGGCACTAAGCATAGAGTGTGAAAACTGAGTTTCCTTGAGAGCTGCTTGGAAGCCTGATGGTGTGTGAAGTTAGTGAGCCAAATGGAGTTGTTCTCCCACAAGAACCACTCGGCTGATCCTTCTTCAATATGCCCTTCACCAACATGCAGTGTTTCCTTGATTGAATTAGCTCTCACACCAATATTTGCGTCTAGAGCCTTTGCATTGAGGGCTATCTGAAAACGGCTGTGGCGCTGAAGTTGCCTGTGAATGTGGAGTTGGTGGCATGTGAAACCCGCATGTGGAGCATTCGATTGTGTGGGATGCTCTACCAGGATCATTCCTAGATAATGCACTCAAAGGGCACTAAGCATGGAGTGTGAAAACTGAGTTTCCTTGAGAGCTGCTTGGAAGCCTGATGGTGTGTGAAGTTAGTGAGCCAAATGGAGTTGTTCTCCCACAAGAACCACTCGGCTGATCCTTCTGCAATATGCCCTTCACCAACATGCAGTGTTTCCTTGATTGAATTAGCTCTCACACCAATATTTGCATCTAGAGCCTTTGCATTGAGGGCTATCTGAAAACGGCTGTGGCGCTGAAGTTGCCTGTGAATGTGGAGTTGGTGGCATGTGAAACCCGCATGTGGAGCATTCGTTTGTGTGGGATGCTCTACCAGGTTCATTTCAGTCCAAGCCAAAGAAAGGGCACTAAGCATAGAGTGTGAAAACTGAGTTTCCTTGAGAGCTGCTTGGAAGCCTGATGGTGTGTGAAGTTAGTGAGCCAAATGGAGTTGTTCTCCCACAAGAACCACTCGGCTGATCCTTCTTCAATATGCCCTTCACCAACATGCAGTGTTTCCTTGATTGAATTAGCTCTCACACCAATATTTGCGTCTAGAGCCTTTGCATTGAGGGCTATCTGAAAACGGCTGTGGCGCTGAAGTTGCCTGTGAATGTGGAGTTGGTGGCATGTGAAACCCGCATGTGGAGCATTCGATTGTGTGGGATGCTCTACCAGGTTCATTCCTAGATAATGCACTCAAAGGGCAGTAAGCATGGAGTGTGAAAACTGAGTTTCCTTGAGAGCTGCTTGGAAGCCTGATGGTGTGTGAAGTTAGTGAGCCAAATGGAGTTGTTCTCCCACAAGAACCACTCGGCTGATCCTTCTTCAATATGCCCTTCACCAACATGCAGTGTTTCCTTGATTGAATTAGCTCTCACACCAATATTTGCATCTAGAGCCTTTGCATTGAGGGCTATCTGAAAACGGCTGTGGCGCTGAAGTTGCCTGTGAATGTGGAGTTGGTGGCATGTGAAACCCGCATGTGGAGCATTCGTTTGTGTGGGATGCTCTACCAGGTTCATTTCAGTCCAAGCCAAAGAAAGGGCACTAAGCATAGAGTGTGAAAACTGAGTTTCCTTGAGAGCTGCTTGGAAGCCTGATGGTGTGTGAAGTTAGTGAGCCAAATGGAGTTGTTCTCCCACAAGAACCACTCGGCTGATCCTTCTTGAATATGCCCTTCACCAACATGCAGTGTTTCCTTGATTGAATTAGCTCTCACACCAATATTTGCGTCTAGAGCCTTTGCATTGAGGGCTATCTGAAAATGGCTGTGGCGCTGAAGTTGCCTGTGAATGTGGAGTTGGTGGCATGTGAAACCCGCATGTGGAGCATTCGTTTGTGTGGGATGCTCTACCAGGTTCATTCCTAGATAATGCACTCAAAGGGCACTAAGCATAGAGTGTGAAAACTGAGTTTCCTTGAGAGCTGCTTGGAAGCCTGATGGTGTGTGAAGTTAGTGAGCCAAATGGAGTTGTTCTCCCACAAGAACCACTTGGCTGATCCTTCTTCAATATGCCCTTCACCAACATGCAGTGTTTCCTTGATTGAATTAGCTCTCACACCAATATTTGCGTCTAGAGCCTTTGCATTGAGGGCTATCTGAAAACGGCTGTGGCGCTGAAGTTGCCTGTGAATGTGGAGTTGGTGGCATGTGAAACCCGCATGTGGAGCATTCGTTTGTGTGGGATGCTCTACCAGGTTCATTCCTAGATAATGCACTCAAAGGGCACTAAGCATAGAGTGTGAAAACTGAGTTTCCTTGAGAGCTGCTTGGAAGCCTGATGGTGTGTGAAGTTAGTGAGCCAAATGGAGTTGTTCTCCCACAAGAACCACTCGGCTGATCCTTCTTGAATATGCCCTTCACCAACATGCAGTGTTTCCTTGATTGAATTAGCTCTCACACCAATATTTGCGTCTAGAGCCTTTGCATTGAGGGCTATCTGAAAACGGCTGTGGCGCTGAAGTTGCCTGTGAATGTGGAGTTGGTGGCATGTGAAACCCGCATGTGGAGCATTCGTTTGTGTGGGATGCTCTACCAGGTTCATTTCAGTCCTAGCCATACAAAAGGCACTAAGCATAGAGTGTGAAAACTGAGTTTCCTTGAGAGCTGCTTGGAAGCCTGATGGTGTGTGAAGTTAGTGAGCCAAATGGAGTTGTTCTCCCACAAGAACCACTCGGCTGATCCTTCTTCAATATGCCCTTCACCAACATGCAGTGTTTCCTTGATTGAATTAGCTCTCACACCAATATTTGCGTCTAGAGCCTTTGCATTGAGGGCTATCTGAAAACGGCTGTGGCGCTGAAGTTGCCTGTGAATGTGGAGTTGGTGGCATGTGAAACCCGCATGTGGAGCATTCGTTTGTGTGGGATGCTCTACCAGGTTCATTCCTAGATAATGCACTCAAAGGGCACTAAGCATAGAGTGTGAAAACTGAGTTTCCTTGAGAGCTGCTTGGAAGCCTGATGGTGTGTGAAGTTAGTGAGCCAAATGGAGTTGTTCTCCCACAAGAACCACTCGGCTGATCCTTCTTCAATATGCCCTTCACCAACATGCAGTGTTTCCTTGATTGAATTAGCTCTCACACCAATATTTGCGTCTAGAGCCTTTGCATTGAGGGCTATCTGAAAACGGCTGTGGCGCTGAAGTTGCCTGTGAATGTGGAGTTGGTGGCATGTGAAACCCGCATGTGGAGCATTCGTTTCTGTGGGATGCTCTACCAGGTTCATTTCACTCCTAGCCATACAAACGGGCACTAAGCATAGAGTGTGAAAACTGAGTTTCCTTGAGAGCTGCTTGGAAGCCTGATGGTGTGTGAAGTTAGTGAGCCAAATGGAGTTGTTCTCCCACAAGAACCACTTGGCTGATCCTTCTTCAATATGCCCTTCACCAACATGCAGTGTTTCCTTGATTGAATTAGCTCTCACACCAATATTTGCGTCTAGAGCCTTTGCATTGAGGGCTATCTGAAAATGGCTGTGGCGCTGAAGTTGCCTGTGAATGTGGAGTTGGTGGCATGTGAAACCCGCATGTGGAGCATTCTTGTGTGTGGGATGCTCTACCAGGTTCATTCCTAGATAATGCACTCAAAGGGCACTAAGCATGGAGTGTGAAAACTGAGTTTCCTTGAGAGCTGCTTGGAAGCCTGATGGTGTGTGAAGTTAGTGAGCCAAATGGAGTTGTTCTCCCACAAGAACCACTCGGCTGATCCTTCTTCAATATGCCCTTCACCAACATGCAGTGTTTCCTTGATTGAATTAGCTCTCACACCAATATTTGCATCTAGAGCCTTTGCATTGAGGGCTATCTGAAAACGGCTGTGGCGCTGAAGTTGCCTGTGAATGTGGAGTTGGTGGCATGTGAAACCCGCATGTGGAGCATTCGTTTCTGTGGGATGCTCTACCAGGTTCATTTCAGTCCTAGCCATACAAAGGGCACTAAGCATAGAGTGTGAAAACTGAGTTTCCTTGAGAGCTGCTTGGAAGCCTGATGGTGTGTGAAGTTAGTGAGCAAATGGAGTTGTTCTCCCACAAGAACCACTCGGCTGATCCTTCTTCAATATGCCCTTCACCAACATGCAGTGTTTCCTTGATTGAATTAGCTCTCACACCAATATTTGCGTCTAGAGCCTTTGCATTGAGGGCTATCTGAAAACGGCTGTGGCGCTGAAGTTGCCTGTGAATGTGGAGTTGGTGGCATGTGAAACCCGCATGTGGAGCATTCGTTTGTGTGGGATGCTCTACCAGGTTCATTTCAGTCCTAGCCATACAAAGGGCACTAAGCATAGAGTGTGAAAACTGAGTTTCCTTGAGAGCTGCTTGGAAGCCTGATGGTGTGTGAAGTTAGTGAGCCAAATGGAGTTGTTCTCCCACAAGAACCACTCGGCTGATCCTTCTTGAATATGCCCTTCACCAACATGCAGTGTTTTCCTTGATTGAATTAGCTCTCACACCAATATTTGCGTCTAGAGCCTTTGCATTGAGGGCTATCTGAAAATGGCTGTGGCGCTGAAGTTGCCTGTGAATGTGGAGTTGGTGGCATGTGAAACCCGCATGTGGAGCATTCGTTTGTGTGGGATGCTCTACCAGGTTCATTCCTAGATAATGCACTCAAAGGGCACTAAGCATAGAGTGTGAAAACTGAATTTCCTTGAGAGCTGCTTGGAAGCCTGATGGTGTGTGAAGTTAGTGAGCCAAATGGAGTTGTTCTCCCACAAGAACCACTCGGCTGATCCTTCTTCAATATGCCCTTCACCAACATGCAGTGTTTCCTTGATTAAATTAGCTCTCACACCAATATTTGCGTCTAGAGCCTTTGCATTGAGGGCTATCTGAAAACGGCTGTGGCGCTGAAGTTGCCTGTGAATGTGGAGTTGGTGGCATGTGAAACCCGCATGTGGAGCATTCGTTTGTGTGGGATGCTCTACCAGGTTCATTTCAGTCCTAGCCATACAAAGGGCACTAAGCATAGAGTGTGAAAACTGAGTTTCCTTGAGAGCTGCTTGGAAGCCTGATGGTGTGTGAAGTTAGTGAGCCAAATGGAGTTGTTCTCCCACAAGAACCACTCGGCTGATCCTTCTTCAATATGCCCTTCACCAACATGCAGTGTTTCCTTGATTGAATTAGCTCTCACACCAATATTTGCGTCTAGAGCCTTTGCATTGAGGGCTTTCTGAAAACGGCTGTGGCGCTGAAGTTGCCTGTGAATGTGGAGTTGGTGGCATGTGAAACCCGCATGTGGAGCATTCGTTTGTGTGGGATGCTCTACCAGGTTCATTCCTAGATAATGCACTCAAAGGGCACTAAGCATAGAGTGTGAAAACTGAGTTTCCTTGAGAGCTGCTTGGAAGCCTGATGGTGTGTGAAGTTAGTGAGCCAAATGGAGTTGTTCTCCCACAAGAACCACTCGGCTGATCCTTCTTCAATATGCCCTTCACCAACATGCAGTGTTTCCTTGATTGAATTAGCTCTCACACCAATATTTGCGTCTAGAGCCTTTGCATTGAGGGCTATCTGAAAACGGCTGTGGCGCTGAAGTTGCCTGTGAATGTGGAGTTGGTGGCATGTGAAACCCGCATGTGGAGCATTCGTTTGTGTGGGATGCTCTACCAGGTTCATTTCAGTCCTAGCCATACAAAGGGCACTAAGCATGGAGTGTGAAAACTGAGTTTCCTTGAGAGCTGCTTGGAAGCCTGATGGTGTGTGAAGTTAGTGAGCCAAATGGAGTTGTTTTCCCACAAGAACCACTCGGCTGATCCTTCTTCAATATGCCCTTCACCAACATGCAGTGTTTCCTTGATTGAATTAGCTCTCACACCAATATTTGCGTCTAGAGCCTTTGCATTGAGGGCTATCTGAAAACGGCTGTGGCGCTGAAGTTGCCTGTGAATGTGGAGTTGGTGGCATGTGAAACCCGCATGTGGAGCATTCGTTTGTGTGGGATGCTCTACCAGGTTCATTTCAGTCCTAGCCATACAAAGGGCACTAAGCATAGAGTGTGAAAACTGAGTTTCCTTGAGAGCTGCTTGGAAGCCTGATGGTGTGTGAAGTTAGTGAGCCAAATGGAGTTGTTCTCCCACAAGAACCACTCGTCTGATCCTTCTTCAATATGCCCTTCACCAACATGCAGTGTTTCCTTGATTGAATTAGCTCTCACACCAATATTTGCGTCTAGAGCCTTTGCATTGAGGGCTATCTGAAAACGGCTGTGGCGCTGAAGTTGCCTGTGAATGTGGAGTTGGTGGCATGTGAAACCCGCATGTGGAGCATTCGTTTGTGTGGGATGCTCTACCAGGTTCATTCCTAGATAATGCACTCAAAGGGCACTAAGCATAGAGTGTGAAAACTGAGTTTCCTTGAGAGCTGCTTGGAAGCCTGATGGTGTGTGAAGTTAGTGAGCCAAATGGAGTTGTTCTCCCACAAGAACCACTCGGCTGATCCTTCTTCAATATGCCCTTCACCAACATGCAGTGTTTCCTTGATTGAATTAGCTCTCACACCAATATTTGCGTCTAGAGCCTTTGCATTGAGGGCTATCTGAAAACGGCTGTGGCGCTGAAGTTGCCTGTGAATGTGGAGTTGGTGGCATGTGAAACCCGCATGTGGAGCATTCGTTTGTGTGGGATGCTCTACCAGGTTCATTTCAGTCCTAGCCATACAAAGGGCACTAAGCATAGAGTGTGAAAACTGAGTTTCCTTGAGAGCTGCTTGGAAGCCTGATGGTGTGTGAAGTTAGTGAGCCAAATGGAGTTGTTCTCCCACAAGAACCACTCGTCTGATCCTTCTTCAATATGCCCTTCACCAACATGCAGTGTTTCCTTGATTGAATTAGCTCTCACACCAATATTTGCGTCTAGAGCCTTTGTATTGAGGGCTATCTGAAAACGGCTGTGGCGCTGAAGTTGCCTGTGAATGTGGAGTTGGTGGCATGTGAAACCCGCATGTGGAGCATTCGTTTGTGTGGGATGCTCTACCAGGTTCATTCCTAGATAATGCACTCAAAGGGCACTAAGCATAGAGTGTGAAAACTGAGTTTCCTTGAGAGCTGCTTGGAAGCCTGATGGTGTGTGAAGTTAGTGAGCCAAATGGAGTTGTTCTCCCACAAGAACCACTCGGCTGATCCTTCTTCAATATGCCCTTCACCAACATGCAGTGTTTCCTTGATTGAATTAGCTCTCACACCAATATTTGCGTCTAGAGCCTTTGCATTGAGGGCTATCTGAAAACGGCTGTGGCGCTGAAGTTGCCTGTGAATGTGGAGTTGGTGGCATGTGAAACCCGCATGTGGAGCATTCGTTTGTGTGGGATGCTCTACCAGGTTCATTTCAGTCCTAGCCATACAAAGGGCACTAAGCATAGAGTGTGAAAACTGAGTTTCCTTGAGAGCTGCTTGGAAGCCTGATGGTGTGTGAAGTTAGTGAGCCAAATGGAGTTGTTCTCCCACAAGAACCACTCGGCTGATCCTTCTTCAATATGCCCTTCACCAACATGCAGTGTTTCCTTGATTGAATTAGCTCTCACACCAATATTTGCGTCTAGAGCCTTTGTATTGAGGGCTATCTGAAAACGGCTGTGGCGCTGAAGTTGCCTGTGAATGTGGAGTTGGTGGCATGTGAAACCCGCATGTGGAGCATTCGTTTGTGTGGGATGCTCTACCAGGTTCATTTCAGTCCTAGCCATACAAAGGGCACTAAGCATAGAGTGTGAAAACTGAGTTTCCTTGAGAGCTGCTTGGAAGCCTGATGGTGTGTGAAGTTAGTGAGCCAAATGGAGTTGTTCTCCCACAAGAACCACTCGGCTGATCCTTCTTCAATATGCCTTTCACCAACATGCAGTGTTTCCTTGATTGAATTAGCTCTCACACCAATATTTGCGTCTAGAGCCTTTGCATTGAGGGCTATCTGAAAACGGCTGTGGCGCTGAAGTTGCCTGTGAATGTGGAGTTGGTGGCATGTGAAACCCGCATGTGGAGCATTCGTTTGTGTGGGATGCTCTACCAGGTTCATTTCAGTCCTAGCCATACAAAGGGCACTAAGCATAGAGTGTGAAAACTGAGTTTCCTTGAGAGCTGCTTGGAAGCCTGATGGTGTTTGAAGTTAGTGAGCCAAATGGAGTTGTTCTCCCACAAGAACCACTCGTCTGATCCTTCTTCAATATGCCCTTCACCAACATGCAGTGTTTCCTTGATTGAATTAGCTCTCACACCAATATTTGCGTCTAGAGCCTTTGTATTGAGGGCTATCTGAAAACGGCTGTGGCGCTCAAGTTGCCTGTGAATGTGGAGTTGGTGGCATGTGAAACCCGCATGTGGAGCATTCGTTTGTGTGGGATGCTCTACCAGGTTCATTCCTAGATAATGCACTCAAAGGGCACTAAGCATAGAGTGTGAAAACTGAGTTTCCTTGAGAGCTGCTTGAAAGCCTGATGGTGTGTGAAGTTAGTGAGCCAAATGGAGTTGTTCTCCCACAAGAACCACTCGTCTGATCCTTCTTCAATATGCCCTTCACCAACATGCAGTGTTTCCTTGATTGAATTAGCTCTCACACCAATATTTGCGTCTAGAGCCTTTGCATTGAGGGCTATCTGAAAACGGCTGTGGCGCTGAAGTTGCCTGTGAATGTGGAGTTGGTGGCATGTGAAACCCGCATGTGGAGCATTCGTTTGTGTGGGATGCTCTACCAGGTTCATTCCTAGATAATGCACTCAAAGGGCACTAAGCATAGAGTGTGAAAACTGAGTTTCCTTGAGAGCTGCTTGGAAGCCTGATGGTGTGTGAAGTTAGTGAGCCAAATGGAGTTGTTCTCCCACAAGAACCACTCGTCTGATCCTTCTTCAATATGCCCTTCACCAACATGCAGTGTTTCCTTGATTGAATTAGCTCTCACACCAATATTTGCGTCTAGAGCCTTTGCATTGAGGGCTATCTGAAAACGGCTGTGGCGCTGAAGTTGCCTGTGAATGTGGAGTTGGTGGCATGTGAAACCCGCATGTGGAGCATTCGTTTGTGTGGGATGCTCTACCAGGTTCATTTCAGTCCTAGCCATACAAAGGGCACTAAGCATAGAGTGTGAAAACTGAGTTTCCTTGAGAGCTGCTTGGAAGCCTGATGGTGTGTGAAGTTAGTGAGCCAAATGGAGTTGTTCTCCCACAAGAACCACTCGTCTGATCCTTCTTCAATATGCCCTTCACCAACATGCAGTGTTTCCTTGATTGAATTAGCTCTCACACCAATATTTGCGTCTAGAGCCTTTGCATTGAGGGCTTTCTGAAAACGGCTGTGGCGCTGAAGTTGCCTGTGAATGTGGAGTTGGTGGCATGTGAAACCCGCATGTGGAGCATTCGTTTGTGTGGGATGCTCTACCAGGTTCATTCCTAGATAATGCACTCAAAGGGCACTAAGCATAGAGTGTGAAAACTGAGTTTCCTTGAGAGCTGCTTGGAAGCCTGATGGTGTGTGAAGTTAGTGAGCCAAATGGAGTTGTTCTCCCACAAGAACCACTCGGCTGATCCTTCTTCAATATGCCCTTCACCAACATGCAGTGTTTCCTTGATTGAATTAGCTCTCACACCAATATTTGCGTCTAGAGCCTTTGCATTGAGGGCTATCTGAAAACGGCTGTGGCGCTGAAGTTGCCTGTGAATGTGGAGTTGGTGGCATGTGAAACCCGCATGTGGAGCATTCGTTTGTGTGGGATGCTCTACCAGGTTCATTTCAGTCCTAGCCATACAAAGGGCACTAAGCATAGAGTGTGAAAACTGAGTTTCCTTGAGAGCTGCTTGGAAGCCTGATGGTGTGTGAAGTTAGTGAGCCAAATAGAGTTGTTCTCCCACAAGAACCACTCGGCTGATCCTTCTTCAATATGCCCTTCACCAACATGCAGTGTTTCCTTGATTGAATTAGCTCTCACACCAATATTTGCGTCTAGAGCCTTTGCATTGAGGGCTATCTGAAAACGGCTGTGGCGCTGAAGTTGCCTGTGAATGTGGAGTTGGTGGCATGTGAAACCCGCATGTGGAGCATTCGTTTGTGTGGGATGCTCTACCAGGTTCATTCCTAGATAATGCACTCAAAGGGCACTAAGCATAGAGTGTGAAAAACTGAGTTTCCTTGAGAGCTGCTTGGAAGCCTGATGGTGTGTGAAGTTAGTGAGCCAAATGGAGTTGTTCTCCCACAAGAACCACTCGGCTGATCCTTCTTCAATATGCCCTTCACCAACATGCAGTGTTTCCTTGATTGAATTAGCTCTCACACCAATATTTGCGTCTAGAGCCTTTGCATTGAGGGCTATCTGAAAACGGCTGTGGCGCTGAAGTTGCCTGTGAATGTGGAGTTGGTGGCATGTGAAACCCGCATGTGGAGCATTCGTTTGTGTGGGATGCTCTACCAGGTTCATTCCTAGATAATGCACTCAAAGGGCACTAAGCATAGAGTGTGAAAACTGAGTTTCCTTGAGAGCTGCTTGGAAGCCTGATGGTGTGTGAAGTTAGTGAGCCAAATGGAGTTGTTCTCCCACAAGAACCACTCGGCTGATCCTTCTTCAATATGCCCTTCACCAACATGCAGTGTTTCCTTGATTGAATTAGCTCTCACACCAATATTTGCGTCTAGAGCCTTTGCATTGAGGGCTATCTGAAAACGGCTGTGGCGCTGAAGTTGCCTGTGAATGTGGAGTTGGTGGCATGTGAAACCCGCATGTGGAGCATTCGTTTGTGTGGGATGCTCTACCAGGTTCATTTCAGTCCTAGCCATACAAAGGGCACTAAGCATAGAGTGTGAAAACTGAGTTTCCTTGAGAGCTGCTTGGAAGCCTGATGGTGTGTGAAGTTAGTGAGCCAAATGGAGTTGTTCTCCCACAAGAACCACTCGGCTGATCCTTCTTCAATATGCCCTTCACCAACATGCAGTGTTTCCTTGATTGAATTAGCTCTCACACCAATATTTGCGTCTAGAGCCTTTGCATTGAGGGCTATCTGAAAACGGCTGTGGCGCTGAAGTTGCCTGTGAATGTGGAGTTGGTGGCATGTGAAAACCCGCATGTGGAGCATTCGTTTGTGTGGGATGCTCTACCAGGTTCATTTCAGTCCTAGCCATACAAAGAGCACTAAGCATAGAGTGTGAAAACTGAGTTTCCTTGAGAGCTGCTTGGAAGCCTGATGGTGTGTGAAGTTAGTGAGCCAAATGGAGTTGTTCTCCCACAAGAACCACTCGTCTGATCCTTCTTCAATATGCCCTTCACCAACATGCAGTGTTTCCTTGATTGAATTAGCTCTCACACCAATATTTGCGTCTAGAGCCTTTGTATTGAGGGCTATCTGAAAACGGCTGTGGCGCTGAAGTTGCCTGTGAATGTGGAGTTGGTGGCATGTGAAACCCGCATGTGGAGCATTCGTTTGTGTGGGATGCTCTACCAGGTTCATTCCTAGATAATGCACTCAAAGGGCACTAAGCATAGAGTGTGAAAACTGAGTTTCCTTGAGAGCTGCTTGGAAGCCTGATGGTGTGTGAAGTTAGTGAGCCAAATGGAGTTGTTCTCCCACAAGAACCACTCGGCTGATCCTTCTTCAATATGCCCTTCACCAACATGCAGTGTTTCCTTGATTGAATTAGCTCTCACACCAATATTTGCGTCTAGAGCCTTTGCATTGAGGGCTATCTGAAAACGGCTGTGGCGCTGAAGTTGCCTGTGAATGTGGAGTTGGTGGCATGTGAAACCCGCATGTGGAGCATTCGTTTGTGTGGGATGCTCTACCAGGTTCATTCCTAGATAATGCACTCAAAGGGCACTAAGCATAGAGTGTGAAAACTGAGTTTCCTTGAGAGCTGCTTGGAAGCCTGATGGTGTGTGAAGTTAGTGAGCCAAATGGAGTTGTTCTCCCACAAGAACCACTCGGCTGATCCTTCTTCAATATGCCCTTCACCAACATGCAGTGTTTCCTTGATTGAATTAGCTCTCACACCAATATTTGCGTCTAGAGCCTTTGCATTGAGGGCTATCTGAAAACGGCTGTGGCGCTGAAGTTGCCTGTGAATGTGGAGTTGGTGG